>NW_027455570.1:0-34620 GCF_040206685.1 Ascaphus truei
AGACTTCTCCCCATGAATGAGACTTCTCCCCATGAATGAGACTTCACCCCATGAATGAGACTTCTCCCCATGAATGAGACTTCTCCCCATGAATGAGACTTCTCCCCCATGAATGAGACTTCTCCCCATGAATGAGACTTCTCCCCCATGAATGAGACTTCTCCCCATGAATGAGACTTCCCCCCATGAATGAGACTTCTCCCCATGAATGAGACTTCCCCCCATGAATGAGACTTCTCCCATGAATGAGACTTCTCCCCATGAATGAGACTTCCCCCCATGAATGAGACTTCCCCCATGAATGAGACTTCCCCCCATGAATGAGACTTCCCCCCATGAATGAGACTTCCCCCATGAATGAGACTTCTCCCCATGAATGAGACTTCCCCCCATGAATGAGACTTCTCCCCATGAATGAGACTTCTCCCCATGAATGAGACTTCTCCCCATGAATGAGACTTCTCCCCATGAATGAGACTTCCCCCCATGAATGAGACTTCTCCCCATGAATGAGACTTCCCCCATGAATGAGACTTCTCCCCCATGAATGAGACTTCTCCCCATGAATGAGACTTCCCCCCATGAATGAGACTTCTCCCCATGAATGAGACTTCTCCCCATGAATGAGACTTCCCCCCATGAATGAGACTTCTCCCCATGAATGAGACTTCCCCCCCATGAATGAGACTTCTCCCCATGAATGAGACTTCCCCCCATGAATGAGACTTCTCCCCATGAATGAGACTTCCCCCCATGAATGAGACTTCTCCCCATGAATGAGACTTCTCCCCATGAATGAGACTTCTCCCCATGAATGAGACTTCTCCCCATGAATGAGACTTCCCCCCATGAATGAGACTTCTCCCCATGAATGAGACTTCTCCCCATGAATGAGACTTCCCCCCATGAATGAGACTTCTCCCCATGAATGAGACTTCTCCCCATGAATGAGACTTCTCCCCATGAATGAGACTTCTCCCCATGAATGAGACTTCTCCCCATGAATGAGACTTCCCCCCATGAATGAGACTTCTCCCCATGAATGAGACTTCTCCCCATGAATGAGACTTCCCCCATGAATGAGACTTCTCCCCATGAATGAGACTTCCCCCCATGAATGAGACTTCTCCCCATGAATGAGACTTCTCCCCATGAATGAGACTTCTCCCCATGAATGAGACTTCCCCCCATGAATGAGACTTCTCCCCATGAATGAGACTTCTCCCCATGAATGAGACTTCCCCCATGAATGAGACTTCTCCCCATGAATGAGACTTCCCCCCATGAATGACTTCCCCCATGAATGAGACTTCTCCCCCATGAATGAGACTTCTCCCCCATGAATGAGACTTCTCCCCATGAATGAGACTTCTCCCCATGAATGAGACTTCCCCCCATGAATGAGACTTCTCCCCATGAATGAGACTTCTCCCCCATGAATGAGACTTCTCCCCATGAATGAGACTTCTCCCCCATGAATGAGACTTCCCCCCATGAATGAGACTTCCCCCCATGAATGAGACTTCTCCCCATGAATGAGACTTCTCCCCATGAATGAGACTTCTCCCCATGAATGAGACTTCCCCCCATGAATGAGACTTCCCCCATGAATGAGACTTCTCCCCATGAATGAGACTTCTCCCCATGAATGAGACTTCCCCCCATGAATGAGACTTCTCCCCATGAATGAGACTTCCCCCCATGAATGAGACTTCTCCCCATGAATGAGACTTCTCCCCATGAATGAGACTTCCCCCATGAATGAGACTTCTCCCCATGAATGAGACTTCCCCCCATGAATGAGACTTCTCCCCCATGAATGAGACTTCTCCCCATGAATGAGACTTCCCCCATGAATGAGACTTCTCCCCATGAATGAGACTTCCCCCCATGAATGAGACTTCTCCCCATGAATGAGACTTCCCCCATGAATGAGACTTCCCCCCATGAATGAGACTTCTCCCCATGAATGAGACTTCCCCCCATGAATGAGACTTCTCCCCATGAATGAGACTTCTCCCCATGAATGAGACTTCCCCCCATGAATGAGACTTCTCCCCATGAATGAGACTTCCCCCCATGAATGAGACTTCTCCCCATGAATGAGACTTCTCCCCATGAATGAGACTTCTCCCCATGAATGAGACTCTCCCCCATGAATGAGACTTCCCCCCATGAATGAGACTTCCCCCCATGAATGAGACTTCTCCCCATGAATGAGACTTCCCCCCATGAATGAGACTTCTCCCCATGAATGAGACTTCTCCCCATGAATGAGACTTCTCCCCATGAATGAGACTTCCCCCCATGAATGAGACTTCTCCCCATGAATGAGACTTCCCCCCATGAATGAGACTTCTCCCCATGAATGAGACTTCCCCCCATGAATGAGACTTCTCCCCATGAATGAGACTTCTCCCCATGAATGAGACTTCTCCCCCATGAATGAGACTTCCCCCCATGAATGAGACTTCTCCCCATGAATGAGACTTCCCCCATGAATGAGACTTCTCCCCATGAATGAGACTTCCCCCCATGAATGAGACTTCCCCCATGAATGAGACTTCTCCCCATGAATGAGACTTCTCCCCCATGAATGAGACTTCCCCCCATGAATGAGACTTCTCCCCATGAATGAGACTTCTCCCCATGAATGAGACTTCTCCCCATGAATGAGACTTCTCCCCCATGAATGAGACTTCTCCCCATGAATGAGACTTCTCCCCATGAATGAGACTTCCCCCCATGAATGAGACTTCCCCCATGAATGAGACTTCTCCCCATGAATGAGACTTCTCCCCATGAATGAGACTTCCCCCATGAATGAGACTTCTCCCCATGAATGAGACTTCTCCCCCATGAATGAGACTTCTCCCCATGAATGAGACTTCTCCCCCATGAATGAGACTTCCCCCATGAATGAGACTTCTCCCCATGAATGAGACTTCTCCCCATGAATGAGACTTCTCCCCCATGAATGAGACTTCTCCCCATGAATGAGACTTCCCCCATGAATGAGACTTCCCCCATGAATGAGACTTCCCCCCATGAATGAGACTTCCCCCCATGAATGAGACTTCTCCCCATGAATGAGACTTCTCCCCATGAATGAGACTTCTCCCCATGAATGAGACTTCCCCCCATGAATGAGACTTCCCCCCATGAATGAGACTTCCCCCCATGAATGAGACTTCTCCCCATGAATGAGACTTCCCCCCATGAATGAGACTTCTCCCCATGAATGAGACTTCCCCCCATGAATGAGACTTCTCCCCCATGAATGAGACTTCCCCCCATGAATGAGACTTCCCCCATGAATGAGACTTCCCCCCATGAATGAGACTTCTCCCCATGAATGAGACTTCTCCCCATGAATGAGACTTCTCCCCATGAATGAGACTTCTCCCCATGAATGAGACTTCCCCCCATGAATGAGACTTCCCCCCATGAATGAGACTTCCCCCCATGAATGAGACTTCTCCCCATGAATGAGACTTCTCCCCATGAATGAGACTTCTCCCCATGAATGAGACTTCCCCCCATGAATGAGACTTCTCCCCATGAATGAGACTTCCCCCATGAATGAGACTTCTCCCCATGAATGAGACTTCTCCCCATGAATGAGACTTCTCCCCATGAATGAGACTTCTCCCCATGAATGAGACTTCCCCCATGAATGAGACTTCCCCCCATGAATGAGACTTCTCCCCATGAATGAGACTTCCCCCCATGAATGAGACTTCTCCCCATGAATGAGACTTCTCCCCATGAATGAGACTTCCCCCATGAATGAGACTTCTCCCCATGAATGAGACTTCCCCCCATGAATGAGACTTCTCCCCATGAATGAGACTTCTCCCCATGAATGAGACTTCCCCCCATGAATGAGACTTCTCCCCATGAATGAGACTTCTCCCCCATGAATGAGACTTCTCCCCATGAATGAGACTTCTCCCCATGAATGAGACTTCCCCCCATGAATGAGACTTCCCCCATGAATGAGACTTCCCCCCATGAATGAGACTTCTCCCCATGAATGAGACTTCCCCCCATGAATGAGACTTCTCCCCATGAATGAGACTTCCCCCCATGAATGAGACTTCTCCCCATGAATGAGACTTCTCCCCATGAATGAGACTTCCCCCCATGAATGAGACTTCCCCCCATGAATGAGACTTCCCCCCATGAATGAGACTTCTCCCCCATGAATGAGACTTCTCCCCATGAATGAGACTTCTCCCCCATGAATGAGACTTCTCCCCCATGAATGAGACTTCTCCCCATGAATGAGACTTCTCCCCATGAATGAGACTTCCCCCCATGAATGAGACTTCTCCCCATGAATGAGACTTCTCCCCATGAATGAGACTTCCCCCCATGAATGAGACTTCCCCCATGAATGAGACTTCCCCCATGAATGAGACTTCTCCCCATGAATGAGACTTCTCCCCATGAATGAGACTTCTCCCCATGAATGAGACTTCCCCCATGAATGAGACTTCCCCCCATGAATGAGACTTCTCCCCATGAATGAGACTTCTCCCCATGAATGAGACTTCCCCCCATGAATGAGACTTCTCCCCATGAATGAGACTTCCCCCCATGAATGAGACTTCTCCCCATGAATGAGACTTCCCCCATGAATGAGACTTCCCCCATGAATGAGACTTCCCCCCATGAATGAGACTTCCACCCATGAATGAGACTTCCCCCCATGAATGAGACTTCTCCCCATGAATGAGACTTCCCCCCATGAATGAGACTTCCCCCCATGAATGAGACTTCCCCCCATGAATGAGACTTCTCCCCATGAATGAGACTTCTCCCCATGAATGAGACTTCTCCCCATGAATGAGACTTCCCCCCATGAATGAGACTTCCCCCATGAATGAGACTTCCCCCCATGAATGAGACTTCTCCCCATGAATGAGACTTCCCCCCATGAATGAGACTTCTCCCCATGAATGAGACTTCCCCCCATGAATGAGACTTCCCCCCATGAATGAGACTTCCCCCCATGAATGAGACTTCTCCCCATGAATGAGACTTCCCCCCATGAATGAGACTTCTCCCCATGAATGAGACTTCCCCCATGAATGAGACTTCTCCCCATGAATGAGACTTCTCCCCATGAATGAGACTTCTCCCCATGAATGAGACTTCTCCCCATGAATGAGACTTCCCCCCATGAATGAGACTTCCCCCCATGAATGAGACTTCTCCCCATGAATGAGACTTCTCCCCATGAATGAGACTTCTCCCCATGAATGAGACTTCTCCCCATGAATGAGACTTCCCCCCATGAATGAGACTTCTCCCCATGAATGAGACTTCCCCCCATGAATGAGACTTCCCCCCATGAATGAGACTTCTCCCCATGAATGAGACTTCCCCCCATGAATGAGACTTCTCCCCATGAATGAGACTTCTCCCCATGAATGAGACTTCTCCCCATGAATGAGACTTCCCCCATGAATGAGACTTCACCCCATGAATGAGACTTCCCCCCATGAATGAGACTTCTCCCCATGAATGAGACTTCTCCCCATGAATGAGACTTCTCCCCATGAATGAGACTTCCCCCATGAATGAGACTTCTCCCCATGAATGAGACTTCCCCCCATGAATGAGACTTCCCCCCATGAATGAGACTTCTCCCCATGAATGAGACTTCCCCCCATGAATGAGACTTCTCCCCATGAATGAGACTTCCCCCCATGAATGAGACTTCTCCCCATGAATGAGACTTCCCCCCATGAATGAGACTTCTCCCCATGAATGAGACTTCCCCCCATGAATGAGACTTCTCCCCATGAATGAGACTTCCCCCATGAATGAGACTTCCCCCCATGAATGAGACTTCTCCCCATGAATGAGACTTCCCCCCATGAATGAGACTTCTCCCCATGAATGAGACTTCCCCCCATGAATGAGACTTCTCCCCATGAATGAGACTTCTCCCCATGAATGAGACTTCCCCCCATGAATGAGACTTCCCCCCATGAATGAGACTTCTCCCCCATGAATGAGACTTCCCCCCATGAATGAGACTTCTCCCCATGAATGAGACTTCCCCCCATGAATGAGACTTCTCCCCATGAATGAGACTTCTCCCCATGAATGAGACTTCCCCCCATGAATGAGACTTCTCCCCATGAATGAGACTTCCCCCCATGAATGAGACTTCCCCCATGAATGAGACTTCTCCCCATGAATGAGACTTCTCCCCATGAATGAGACTTCCCCCATGAATGAGACTTCTCCCCATGAATGAGACTTCTCCCCATGAATGAGACTTCCCCCATGAATGAGACTTCTCCCCATGAATGAGACTTCCCCCATGAATGAGACTTCTCCCCATGAATGAGACTTCTCCCCATGAATGAGACTTCTCCCCATGAATGAGACTTCTCCCCATGAATGAGACTTCCCCCATGAATGAGACTTCCCCCCATGAATGAGACTTCTCCCCATGAATGAGACTTCCCCCATGAATGAGACTTCTCCCCATGAATGAGACTTCTCCCCATGAATGAGACTTCTCCCCCATGAATGAGACTTCCCCCCATGAATGAGACTTCCCCCCATGAATGAGACTTCTCCCCATGAATGAGACTTCCCCCCATGAATGAGACTTCTCCCCATGAATGAGACTTCTCCCCATGAATGAGACTTCCCCCATGAATGAGACTTCCCCCCATGAATGAGACTTCTCCCCATGAATGAGACTTCTCCCCCATGAATGAGACTTCCCCCCATGAATGAGACTTCTCCCCATGAATGAGACTTCTCCCCATGAATGAGACTTCCCCCATGAATGAGACTTCCCCCATGAATGAGACTTCCCCCCATGAATGAGACTTCTCCCCATGAATGAGACTTCTCCCCATGAATGAGACTTCTCCCCATGAATGAGACTTCTCCCCATGAATGAGACTTCTCCCCATGAATGAGACTTCCCCCCATGAATGAGACTTCTCCCCCATGAATGAGACTTCCCCCCATGAATGAGACTTCTCCCCATGAATGAGACTTCCCCCCATGAATGAGACTTCCCCCCATGAATGAGACTTCCCCCATGAATGAGACTTCCCCCCATGAATGAGACTTCCCCCCATGAATGAGACTTCCCCCATGAATGAGACTTCTCCCCATGAATGAGACTTCCCCCATGAATGAGACTTCCCCCCATGAATGAGACTTCTCCCCATGAATGAGACTTCTCCCCATGAATGAGACTTCTCCCCATGAATGAGACTTCCCCCATGAATGAGACTTCCCCCCATGAATGAGACTTCTCCCCATGAATGAGACTTCCCCCCATGAATGAGACTTCTCCCCATGAATGAGACTTCCCCCCATGAATGAGACTTCCCCCCATGAATGAGACTTCTCCCCATGAATGAGACTTCCCCCCATGAATGAGACTTCCCCCCATGAATGAGACTTCTCCCCATGAATGAGACTTCCCCCCATGAATGAGACTTCTCCCCATGAATGAGACTTCCCCCCATGAATGAGACTTCTCCCCATGAATGAGACTTCTCCCCATGAATGAGACTTCCCCCCATGAATGAGACTTCTCCCCATGAATGAGACTTCTCCCCATGAATGAGACTTCTCCCCATGAATGAGACTTCCCCCCATGAATGAGACTTCTCCCCATGAATGAGACTTCCCCCCATGAATGAGACTTCTCCCCATGAATGAGACTTCTCCCCATGAATGAGACTTCTCCCCATGAATGAGACTTCTCCCCATGAATGAGACTTCCCCCCATGAATGAGACTTCCCCCCATGAATGAGACTTCTCCCCATGAATGAGACTTCTCCCCATGAATGAGACTTCTCCCCATGAATGAGACTTCTCCCCATGAATGAGACTTCCCCCATGAATGAGACTTCTCCCCATGAATGAGACTTCCCCCCATGAATGAGACTTCTCCCCATGAATGAGACTTCCCCCCATGAATGAGACTTCTCCCCATGAATGAGACTTCTCCCCATGAATGAGACTTCTCCCCATGAATGAGACTTCCCCCCATGAATGAGACTTCCCCCATGAATGAGACTTCCCCCCATGAATGAGACTTCTCCCCATGAATGAGACTTCTCCCCATGAATGAGACTTCTCCCCATGAATGAGACTTCCCCCATGAATGAGACTTCTCCCCATGAATGAGACTTCCCCCCATGAATGAGACTTCCCCCCATGAATGAGACTTCTCCCCATGAATGAGACTTCCCCCCATGAATGAGACTTCTCCCCAGGAATGAGACTTCCCCCCATGAATGAGACTTCTCCCCATGAATGAGACTTCCCCCCATGAATGAGACTTCTCCCCATGAATGAGACTTCCCCCCATGAATGAGACTTCTCCCCATGAATGAGACTTCCCCCCATGAATGAGACTTCCCCCCATGAATGAGACTTCCCCCCATGAATGAGACTTCCCCCCCATGAATGAGACTTCTCCCCATGAATGAGACTTCTCCCCATGAATGAGACTTCTCCCCATGAATGAGACTTCCCCCCATGAATGAGACTTCTCCCCATGAATGAGACTTCTCCCCATGAATGAGACTTCTCCCCATGAATGAGACTTCCCCCCATGAATGAGACTTCCCCCATGAATGAGACTTCTCCCCATGAATGAGACTTCCCCCCATGAATGAGACTTCTCCCCATGAATGAGACTTCTCCCCATGAATGAGACTTCTCCCCATGAATGAGACTTCTCCCCATGAATGAGACTTCCCCCCCATGAATGAGACTTCTCCCCATGAATGAGACTTCCCCCCATGAATGAGACTTCCCCCCATGAATGAGACTTCCCCCCATGAATGAGACTTCCCCCCATGAATGAGACTTCTCCCCATGAATGAGACTTCCCCCCATGAATGAGACTTCTCCCCATGAATGAGACTTCTCCCCATGAATGAGACTTCCCCCCATGAATGAGACTTCCCCCCCATGAATAAGACTTCCCCCCATGAATGAGACTTCTCCCCATGAATGAGACTTCCCCCCATGAATGAGACTTCTCCCCATGAATGAGACTTCTCCCCATGAATGAGACTTCCCCCCATGAATGAGACTTCCCCCCATGAATGAGACTTCCCCCCATGAATGAGACTTCCCCCCATGAATGAGACTTCCCCCATGAATGAGACTTCCCCCCATGAATGAGACTTCTCCCCATGAATGAGACTTCTCCCCATGAATGAGACTTCTCCCCATGAATGAGACTTCTCCCCATGAATGAGACTTCCCCCCATGAATGAGACTTCCCCCCATGAATGAGACTTCCCCCCATGAATGAGACTTCCCCCCATGAATGAGACTTCTCCCCATGAATGAGACTTCTCCCCATGAATGAGACTTCTCCCCATGAATGAGACTTCTCCCCATGAATGAGACTTCCCCCCATGAATGAGACTTCCCCCCATGAATGAGACTTCCCCCCATGAATGAGACTTCTCCCCATGAATGAGACTTCCCCCCATGAATGAGACTTCCCCCCATGAATGAGACTTCCCCCCATGAATGAGACTTCCCCCCATGAATGAGACTTCCCCCCATGAATGAGACTTCCCCCCATGAATGAGACTTCCCCCCATGAATGAGACTTCTCCCCATGAATGAGACTTCCCCCCATGAATGAGACTTCTCCCCATGAATGAGACTTCTCCCCATGAATGAGACTTCCCCCCATGAATGAGACTTCCCCCCATGAATGAGACTTCCCCCCATGAATGAGACTTCTCCCCATGAATGAGACTACCCCCCATGAATGAGACTTCTCCCCATGAATGAGACTTCTCCCCATGAATGAGACTTCCCCCCATGAATGAGACTTCCCCCATGAATGAGACTTCCCCCCATGAATGAGACTTCCCCCCATGAATGAGACTTCTCCCCATGAATGAGACTTCTCCCCATGAATGAGACTTCCCCCCATGAATGAGACTTCTCCCCATGAATGAGACTTCTCCCCATGAATGAGACTTCTCCCCATGAATGAGACTTCCCCCCATGAATGAGACTTCTCCCCATGAATGAGACTTCTCCCCATGAATGAGACTTCTCCCCATGAATGAGACTTCTCCCCATGAATGAGACTTCCCCCTATGAATGAGACTTCCCCCCATGAATGAGACTTCCCCCCATGAATGAGACTTCCCCCCATGAATGAGACTTCCCCCCATGAATGAGACTTCTCCCCATGAATGAGACTTCCCCCCATGAATGAGACTTCCCCCCATGAATGAGACTTCTCCCCATGAATGAAACTGCCCCCAATGAGTGAGCCTGGTTACCCCAGCAAATGAGTGACAACCTGGTCTCATGTGAGTGACAGCCTGGCCTCAGATGAGTGACAGCCTGGCCTCAGATGAGTGACAGCCTGGCCTCAGATGAGGGACAGCCTGGCCTCAGATGAGTGACAGCCTGGCCTCAGATGAGTGACAGCCTGGCCTCAGATGAGTGACAGCCTGGCCTCCGATGAGTGACAGCCTGGCCTCCGATGAGTGACAGCCTGGCCTCAGATGAGTGACAGCCTGGCCTCAGATGAGTGACAGCCTGGCCTCAGATGAGTGACAGCCTGGCCTCAGATGAGTGACAGCCTGGCCGTGACACTCTCACACTCACTGCTAGCAGTCTGTCTCCGATCTGCAGTCTCCCGTCTTTCTGCGCCGCTCCTCCCTCGATGATCTTGGTGATGTAGATACTGTTGTCGCCAGGAATATGCTGGTTCCCGATTCCTCCGGCGATACTGAACCCCAGCCCTGCGCAGGGTACATATGACCATCGCCGTTATGGGTGCGCGGGGCGCGGGGGCGCAGGGTACATATGACCATCGCCGTCACGGGGGCGCGGGGCTCTGCACATTTGCCCCAGGGATGTTTTTATATTTTGGGGGAATTTTACTGAAATCTCATTTAACTCCTTAAGCGCTGGGAGATCCAGCAAACCCAGGCAGCCATTTTTATGAGTTTCCCAAAAAAATGAACATTCACATTTTTTGTGCCCCTGGTACTCTGCACCCCTGTGCCCCCCGGTACTCTGCACCCCTGTGCCCCCTGGTACTCTGCACCCCTGTGCCCCCTGGTACTCTGCACCCCTGTGCCCCCTGGTACTCTGCACCCCTGTGCCCCCCGGTACTCTGCACCCCTGTGCCCCCTGGTACTCTGCACCCCTGTGCCCCCCGGTACTCTGCACCCCTCTGCCCCCCGGTACTCTGCACCCCTGTGCCCCCCGGTACTCTGCACCCCTGTGCCCCCCGGTACTCTGCACCCCTGTGCCCCCTGGTACTCTGCACCCCTGTGCCCCCTGGTACTCTGCACCCCTGTGCCCCCCGGTACTCTGCACCCCTGTGCCCCCGGCTTTTTCATATTCCCTTGTGCCCTCCCCCAAAGCTCTCCTGTGTCCCCTCCTTACCTTTAGGTCCTTTCAGCAGATTGACCTCCAAAATGGTCTCCGGGGGGCTCTGTCTGCGCCTGACAAGTAGCCTCACCACAGGGCCGGCTTCCTTCAGCGCCTCCACTGCCTTACTGTGCACGACGTCTGTTACATCCACCTCATTCACACGCAGGACACAGTCAGTCACCCTGCGCAGGGGGCGGAGCTTACACATCAGCCAACACTGGGTCATCTCGGGGCTATATACTGTATCATATATGTGAGGATATATACTGTGTCATATATGTGAGTATATATATATATATATATATATATATATATATATATATATATATATATATATATATACGGTGTCATATATGTGAGGATATATACTGTGTCATATGTGGGGATATATACTGTATCATATATGTGAGGATATATACTGTGTCATATATGTGAGGATATATACTGTGTCATATATGTGAGTATATATATATATACGGTGTCATATATGTGAGGATATATACTGTGTCATATGTGGGGATATATACTGTATCATATATGTGAGGATATATACTGTGTCATATGTGAGGGGATATATACTGTGTCATATGTTGGGATATATACCGTGTCATATATGTGGGGATATATACCGTGTCATATATGTGGGGATATATACCGTGTCATATATGTGGGGATATATACTGTGTCATATGTGGGGATATATTCTGTCATACATGTGGGGATATATACTGTGTTATATATGTGGGGATACATACTGTGTCATATATGTGGGGATATATACTGTGTCATATGTGGGGATATATACTGTGTCATATGTGGGGATATATACTGTGTCATATATGTGGGGATATATACTGTGCCATATATGTGGGGATATATACTGTGTCATATATGTGGGGATATATACTGTGTCATATATGTGGGGATATATACTGTGTCATATATGTGGGTATATATACTGTGTCATATATGTGGGCATATATACTGTGTCATATATATGGGGATATATACTGTGTCATATATGTGGGGATATATACTGTGTCATATATGTGGGGATATATACTGTGTCATATATGTGGGGATATATACTGTGTCATATATGTGGGGATATATACTGTGCCATATATGTGGGGATATATATTCTGTGTCATATATGTGGGGATATATACTGTGTCATATATGTGGGGATATATACTGTGTCATATATGTGGGGATATATACTGTGTCATATATGTGGGGATATATACTGTGTCATATATGTGGGGATATATACTGTGTCATATATGTGGGGATATATACTGTGTCATATATGTGGGGATATATACTGTGTTATATGTGGGGATATATACTGTGTCATATATGGGGATATATACTGTGTCATATATGTGGGGATATATACTGTGTCATATATGTGGGGATATATACTGTGTCATATGTGAGGGGATATATACTGTGTCATATGTTGGGATATATACCGTGTCATATATGTGGGGATATATACCGTGTCATATATGTGGGGATATATACCGTGTCATATATGTGGGGATATATACTGTGTCATATGTGGGGATATATTCTGTCATACATGTGGGGATATATACTGTGTTATATATGTGGGGATACATACTGTGTCATATATGTGGGGATATATACTGTGTCATATATGTGGGGATATATACTGTGTCATATATGTGGGGATATATACTGTGTCATATATGTGGGGATATATACTGTGTCATATATGTGGGGATATATACTGTGTCATATATGTGGGGATATATACTGTGTCATATATGTGGGGATATATACTGTGTCATATATGTGGGGATATATACTGTGTCATATATGTGGGGATATATACTGTGTCATATATGTGGGGATATATACTGTGTCATATGTGGGGATATATACTGTGTCATACATGTGGGGATATATACTGTGTCATACATGTGGGGATATATACTGTGTCATATATGTGGGGATATATACTGTGTCATATATGTGGTGATATATACTGTGTCATACATGTGAGGATATATACTGTGTCATATATGTGGGGATATATACTGTGTCATATATGTGGGGATATATACTGTGTCATATACAGTTGTGTGAAAAAGAAAGTACACCCTCTTTGAATTCTATGGTTTTACATATCAGGACATAATAACAATCATCTGTTCCTTAGCAGGTCTTAAAATTAGGTAAATACAACCTCAGATGAACAACACATGATTTATTTATCTGTGTCATGATTTATTTATCAAAAATAAAGCCACAATGGAGAAGCCATGTGTGAAAAACTAAGTACACCTTATGATTCAATAGTTTGTAGAACCACCTTTAGCAGCAATAACTTGAAGTAATCGTTTTCTGTATGACTTTATCAGTCTCTCACATCGTTGTGGAGGAATTTTGGCCCACTCTTCTTTACAACATTGCTTCAGTTCATTGAGGTTTGTGAGCATTTGTTTATGCACAGCTCTCATAAGGTCCAGCCACAGCATTTCAATCGGGTTGAGGTCTGGACTTTGACTGGGCCATTGCAACACCTTGATTCTTTTCTTTTTCAGCCATTCTGTTGTAGATTTGCTGGTGTGCTTGGGATCATTGTCCTGTTGCATGACCCAATTTCGGCCAAGCTTTAGCTGTCGGACAGATGGCCTCACATTTGACTCTAGAATACTTTGGTATACTGTGGGGTTCATGGTCGACTCAATGACTGCAAGGTTCCCAGGTCCTGTGGCTGCAAAACAAGCCCAAATCATCACCCCTCCACCACCGCGCTTGACAGTTGGTATGAGGTGTTTGTGCTGATATGCTGTGTTTGGTTTTCGCCAAACGTGGCGCTGTGCATTATGGTCAAACATCTCCACTTTGGTCTCATCTGTCCAAAGGACATTGTTCCAGAAGTCTTGTGGTTTGTTCAGATGCAACTTTGCAAATCTAAGCCGTGCTGCCATGTTCTTTTTAGAGAGAAGAGGCTTTCTCCTGGCAACCCTTCTGTAACGGATGTGCTCGCCACAAACTGGGACCGGACCACGGGGCTGAGGTGGGGATGTGAATGCACCGACCTTAGACCACAAAGCCGGTTCTGGATTGCGCAGTTCGTAGTCAATCGTAGCCGGTTCAGAGTTGGAGAAGGCAGGGTAATCCATGGACAAGCCGGGGTCAGAGTTGGAGACGTCAGAGTAGTCGATATCCAGGCTGGGGTTCGGCAACTGGTGCGAAGAGCTTCAGCGTAGCAGCTGAAGCGCAGGAATGGCCTCTGCGCGAGGAGCGGGAGCGGCCCATGATTAAGGTCTCTGCAAGGGGTAAATGCATCAGCCCTCAGGAACAAGGCAAGACTAGCACTGGGGATCCAGCGCTTCAGTAAAAGGCAAGGCTAAGGCAGGAGTGGTTGTGGCAAACATAGTTACATCCAAGTGAATCTTGGTTTATGCTCAGCCATGAGGGAAAGGGAGAGCCCAGTATAAGAAGGGCAGATAGCCAATCCCAAGACAGGGGTGTGTGGGAATTCCTCCAATGCCAGAGCTGCAGTGATTGCAAGCACAGGTGATAGTGCTTGCAGCTCCAAGGGGAGGGTTGTCTGAGAGCTCACCAACTCTGCAGGAGTGAGCTCCAGCCAAACCCAGGAACGGATTTCTTACACCTTCCAAACAAACCATACTTGTTCAGTCTTTTTCTAATTGTACTGTCATGAACTTTAATATTTAACATGCTAACTGAGGCCTGTAGAGTCTGAGATGTAACTCTTGTTTTTTTTGCAATTTCTCTGAGCATTGCACGGTCTGACCTTGGGGTGAATTTGCTGGGACGTCCACTCCTGGGAAGATTGGCAACTGTCTTGAATGTTTCCCACTTTTGAATAATCTTTCTCACTGTAGAATGATGGACTTTAAATTGTTTGGCAATGGCCTTATAACCCTTCCCAGATTGATGGGCAGCAACAATTGCTTCTCTAAGATCATTGCTGATGTCTTTCCTCCTTGGCATTGTGTTAATGAGGTGGTTATAGAGGTGGTCACACTTGTTGATGATTAATTAATCAAGGGCATTTGATTAGCAGCACCTGTCTGCTACTTAGCATCTTAATTCCTATGGAAGCAGGAAGGGTGTACTTAGTTATTCACACATGGCTTCTCCATTTTGGCTTTATTTTTGTTAAATCATGACACGGTGTAATATGTCATGTGTTGTTGTTCATCTGAGGTTGTATTTACCTAATTTTAAGACCTGCTAAGGAACAGATGATTGTTATTATGTCCTGATATGTAAAACCATGGAATTCAGAGAGGGTGTACTTTCTTTTTCACACAACTGTATATGGGGATATATATTGTGTCATATATGTGGGGATATATACTGTATTGCAATACACATGGGAAATGCTGCACACCTATAGTATAATACAAACAAGGTACAACTGCCATTGCTGCTGGCCCTGGGATCTCTGCGAGCTGTTGCAGATTAATAGATAAATGGAAGGAGCAGGAACTACGGATTTATATCAGCTTTATTTATTGCCAGAAGTTTCCACGTTTCGTCCTCACATATATATATATATGTGCGGATATATACAGGCATACCCCGCATTAACGTACGCAATGGGACCGGAGCATGTATGTAAAGCGAAAATGTACTTAAAGTGAAGCACTACCTTTTCCCCACTTATCAGTGCATGTACTGTACTGCAATCATCATATATGTGCAGAACTGATGTAAATAACGCATGTGTAACGGGCTCTATAGTCTCCCCGCTTGCGCACAGCTTTGCGATGTTTGGGGATATATACCGTGCGATGTTTGGGGATATATACCGTGTGATGTTTGGGGATATATACTGTGTGATGTTTGGGGATATATACTGTGTGATGTTTGGGGATATATACCGTGCGATGTTTGGGGATATATACCGTGCGATGTTTGGGGATATATACCGTGCGATGTTTGGGGATATATACCGTGCGATGTTTGGGGATATATACCGTGTGATGTTTGGGGATATATAACGTGCGATGTTTGGGGATATATACCGTGTGATGTTTGGGGATATATACCGTGTGATGTTTGGGGATATATACTGTGTGATGTTTGGGGATATATAACATGTGATGTTTGGGGATATATAACGTGTGATGTTTGGGGATATATACCGTGCGATGTTTGGGGATATATACCGTGTGATGTTTGGGGATATATACCGTGTGATGTTTGGGGATATATACCGTGCGATGTTTGGGGATATATACTGTGCGATGTTTGGGGATATATAACGTGTGATGTTTGGGGATATATACCGTGTGATGTTTGGGGATATATACTGTGTGATGTTTGGGGATATATACTGTGTGATGTTTGGGGATATATAACATGTGATGTTTGGGGATATATACCGTGCGATGTTTGGGGATATATACCGTGTGATGTTTGGGGATATATACCGTGTGATGTTTGGGGATATATACCGTGTGATGTTTGGGGATATATACCGTGCGATGTTTGGGGATATATACCGCGTGATGTTTGGGGATATATACCGTGTGATGTTTGGGGATATATACCGTGTGATGTTTGGGGATATATACCGTGCGATGTTTGGGGATATATACCGTGCGATGTTTGGGAATATATACCGTGCGATGTTTGGGGATATATACCGTGAGATGTTTGGGGATATATACCGTGCGATGTTTGGGGATATATACCGTGCGATGTTTGGGGATATATACCGTGCGATGTTTGGGGATATATACCGTGCGATGTTTGGGGATATATACTGTGTGATGTTTGGGGATATATACCGTGCGATGTTTGGGGATATATACCGTGCGATGTTTGGGGATATATACCGTGTGATGTTTGGGGATATATACTGTGTGATGTTTGGGGATATATAACGTGCGATGTTTGGGGATATATACCGTGTGATGTTTGGGGATATATACCGTGCGATGTTTGGGGATATATACTGTGTGATGTTTGGGGATATATACTGTGTGATGTTTGGGGATATATACCGTGTGATGTTTGGGGATATATACCGTGTGATGTTTGGGGATATATACCGTGTGATGTTTGGGGATATATACCGTGTGATGTTTGGGGATATATACCGTGTGATGTTTGGGGATATATACCGTGTGATGTTTGGGGATATATACCGTGCGATGTTTGGGGATATATACTGTGTGATGTTTGGGGATATATACCGTGCGATGTTTGGGGATATATACCGTGTGATGTTTGGGGATATATACCGTGCGATGTTTGGGGATATATACCGTGCGATGTTTGGGGATATATACCGTGCGATGTTTGGGGATATATACCGTGTGATGTTTGGGGATATATACCGTGTGATGTTTGGGGATATATACCGTGCGATGTTTGGGGATATATACCGTGTGATGTTTGGGGATATATACCGTGCGATGTTTGGGGATATATACTGTGTGATGTTTGGGGATATATACCGTGTGATGTTTGGGGATATATACCGTGCGATGTTTGGGGATATATACCGTGCGATGTTTGGGGATATATACCGTGTGATGTTTGGGGATATATACCGTGTGATGTTTGGGGATATATACCGTGTGATGTTTGGGGATATATACCGTGTGATGTTTGGGGATATATACCGTGTGATGTTTGGGGATATATACTGTGTGATGTTTGGGGATATATACCGTGTGATGTTTGGGGATATATACCGTGCGATGTTTGGGGATATATACTGTGTGATGTTTGGGGATATATACCGTGTGATGTTTGGGGATATATACTGTGTGATGTTTGGGGATATATACTGTGTGATGTTTGGGGATATATACCGTGCGATGTTTGGGGATATATACCGTGTGATGTTTGGGGATATATACTGTGTGATGTTTGGGGATATATACTGTGTGATGTTTGGGGATATATACCGTGTGATGTTTGGGGATATATACCGTGCGATGTTTGGGGATATATACCGTGCGATGTTTGGGGATATATACCGTGCGATGTTTGGGGATATATACTGTGTGATGTTTGGGGATATATACCGTGCGATGTTTGGGGATATATACCGTGCGATGTTTGGGGATATATACTGTGCGATGTTTGGGGATATATACCGTGCGATGTTTGGGGATATATACCGTGCGATGTTTGGGGATATATACCGTGTGATGTTTGGGGATATATAACGTGTGATGTTTGGGGATATATAACGTGTGATGTTTGGGGATATATACCGTGTGATGTTTGGGGATATATACCGTGCGATGTTTGGGGATATATACCGTGTGATGTTTGGGGATATATACCGTGTGATGTTTGGGGATATATACCGTGTGATGTTTGGTGATATATACCGTGTGATGTTTGGGGATATATACCGTGTGATGTTTGGGGATATATACCGTGTGATGTTTGGGGATATATACTGTGTGATGTTTGGGGATATATACCGTGTGATGTTTGGGGATATATACCGTGCGATGTTTGGGGATATATACTGTGTGATGTTTGGGGATATATACCGTGTGATGTTTGGGGATATATACTGTGTGATGTTTGGGGATATATACTGTGTGATGTTTGGGGATATATAACATGTGATGTTTGGGGATATATACCGTGCGATGTTTGGGGATATATACCGTGTGATGTTTGGGGATATATACCGTGTGATGTTTGGGGATATATACCGTGTGATGTTTGGGGATATATACCGTGCGATGTTTGGGGATATATACCGCGTGATGTTTGGGGATATATACCGTGTGATGTTTGGGGATATATACCGTGTGATGTTTGGGGATATATACCGTGCGATGTTTGGGGATATATACCGTGCGATGTTTGGGAATATATACCGTGCGATGTTTGGGGATATATACCGTGAGATGTTTGGGGATATATACCGTGCGATGTTTGGGGATATATACCGTGCGATGTTTGGGGATATATACCGTGCGATGTTTGGGGATATATACCGTGCGATGTTTGGGGATATATACTGTGTGATGTTTGGGGATATATACCGTGCGATGTTTGGGGATATATACCGTGCGATGTTTGGGGATATATACCGTGTGATGTTTGGGGATATATACTGTGTGATGTTTGGGGATATATAACGTGCGATGTTTGGGGATATATACCGTGTGATGTTTGGGGATATATACCGTGCGATGTTTGGGGATATATACTGTGTGATGTTTGGGGATATATACTGTGTGATGTTTGGGGATATATACCGTGTGATGTTTGGGGATATATACCGTGTGATGTTTGGGGATATATACCGTGTGATGTTTGGGGATATATACCGTGTGATGTTTGGGGATATATACCGTGTGATGTTTGGGGATATATACCGTGTGATGTTTGGGGATATATACCGTGCGATGTTTGGGGATATATACTGTGTGATGTTTGGGGATATATACCGTGCGATGTTTGGGGATATATACCGTGTGATGTTTGGGGATATATACCGTGCGATGTTTGGGGATATATACCGTGCGATGTTTGGGGATATATACCGTGCGATGTTTGGGGATATATACCGTGTGATGTTTGGGGATATATACCGTGTGATGTTTGGGGATATATACCGTGCGATGTTTGGGGATATATACCGTGTGATGTTTGGGGATATATACCGTGCGATGTTTGGGGATATATACTGTGTGATGTTTGGGGATATATACCGTGTGATGTTTGGGGATATATACCGTGCGATGTTTGGGGATATATACCGTGCGATGTTTGGGGATATATACCGTGTGATGTTTGGGGATATATACCGTGTGATGTTTGGGGATATATACCGTGTGATGTTTGGGGATATATACCGTGTGATGTTTGGGGATATATACCGTGTGATGTTTGGGGATATATACTGTGTGATGTTTGGGGATATATACCGTGTGATGTTTGGGGATATATACCGTGCGATGTTTGGGGATATATACTGTGTGATGTTTGGGGATATATACCGTGTGATGTTTGGGGATATATACTGTGTGATGTTTGGGGATATATACTGTGTGATGTTTGGGGATATATACCGTGCGATGTTTGGGGATATATACCGTGTGATGTTTGGGGATATATACTGTGTGATGTTTGGGGATATATACTGTGTGATGTTTGGGGATATATACCGTGTGATGTTTGGGGATATATACCGTGCGATGTTTGGGGATATATACCGTGCGATGTTTGGGGATATATACCGTGCGATGTTTGGGGATATATACTGTGTGATGTTTGGGGATATATACCGTGCGATGTTTGGGGATATATACCGTGCGATGTTTGGGGATATATACTGTGCGATGTTTGGGGATATATACCGTGCGATGTTTGGGGATATATACCGTGCGATGTTTGGGGATATATACCGTGTGATGTTTGGGGATATATAACGTGTGATGTTTGGGGATATATAACGTGTGATGTTTGGGGATATATACCGTGTGATGTTTGGGGATATATACCGTGCGATGTTTGGGGATATATACCGTGTGATGTTTGGGGATATATACCGTGTGATGTTTGGGGATATATACCGTGTGATGTTTGGTGATATATACCGTGTGATGTTTGGGGATATATACCGTGTGATGTTTGGGGATATATACCGTGTGATGTTTGGGGATATATACTGTGTGATGTTTGGGGATATATACCGTGTGATGTTTGGGGATATATACCGTGCGATGTTTGGGGATATATACTGTGTGATGTTTGGGGATATATACCGTGTGATGTTTGGGGATATATACTGTGTGATGTTTGGGGATATATACTGTGTGATGTTTGGGGATATATACCGTGCGATGTTTGGGGATATATACCGTGTGATGTTTGGGGATATATACTGTGTGATGTTTGGGGATATATACTGTGTGATGTTTGGGGATATATACCGTGTGATGTTTGGGGATATATACTGTGCGATGTTTGGGGATATATACCGTGCGATGTTTGGGGATATATACTGTGTGATGTTTGGGGATATATACCGTGCGATGTTTGGGGATATATACCGTGCGATGTTTGGGGATATATACTGTGCGATGTTTGGGGATATATACCGTGCGATGTTTGGGGATATATACCGTGTGATGTTTGGGGATATATACCGTGTGATGTTTGGGGATATATAACGTGTGATGTTTGGGGATATATACCGTGCGATGTTTGGGGATATATACCGTGTGATGTTTGGGGATATATACCGTGTGATGTTTGGGGATATATACCGTGTGATGTTTGGGGATATATACCGTGTGATGTTTGGGGATATATACCGTGTGATGTTTGGGGATATATACCGTGCGATGTTTGGGGATATATACCGTGCGATGTTTGGGGATATATACTGTGCGATGTTTGGGGATATATACCGTGAGATGTTTGGGGATATATACCGTGTGATGTTTGGGGATATATACCGTGCGATGTTTGGGGATATATACCGTGTGATGTTTGGGGATATATACCGTGCGATGTTTGGGGATATATACCGTGTGATGTTTGGGGATATATACCGTGTGATGTTTGGGGATATATACTGTGTGATGTTTGGGGATATATACCGTGTGATGTTTGGGGATATATACCGTGTGATGTTTGGGGATATATACCGTGCGATGTTTGGGGATATATACTGTGTGATGTTTGGGGATATATACCGTGTGATGTTTGGGGATATATACTGTGTGATGTTTGGGGATATATACTGTGTGATGTTTGGGGATATATACCGTGCGATGTTTGGGGATATATACCGTGTGATGTTTGGGGATATATACTGTGTGATGTTTGGGGATATATACCGTGCGATGTTTGGGGATATATACCGTGCGATGTTTGGGGATATATACCGTGCGATGTTTGGGGATATATACCGTGTGATGTTTGGGGATATATACCGTGTGATGTTTGGGGATATATACTGTGTGATGTTTGGGGATATATACCGTGTGATGTTTGGGGATATATACCGTGCGATGTTTGGGGATATATACCGTGCGATGTTTGGGGATATATACCGTGCGATGTTTGGGGATATATACTGTGTGATGTTTGGGGATATATACCGTGCGATGTTTGGGGATATATACTGTGCGATGTTTGGGGATATATACCGTGCGATGTTTGGGGATATATACCGTGCGATGTTTGGGGATATATACCGTGTGATGTTTGGGGATATATACCGTGCGATGTTTGGGGATATATACCGTGTGATGTTTGGGGATATATACTGTGTGATGTTTGGGGATATATACCGTGCGATGTTTGGGGATATATACCGTGCGATGTTTGGGGATATATACCGTGTGATGTTTGGGGATATATACCGTGTGATGTTTGGGGATATATACTGTGTGATGTTTGGGGATATATACCGTGTGATGTTTGGGGATATATACCGTGCGATGTTTGGGGATATATACCGTGCGATGTTTGGGGATATATACCGTGCGATGTTTGGGGATATATACTGTGTGATGTTTGGGGATATATACCGTGCGATGTTTGGGGATATATACCGTGCGATGTTTGGGGATATATACTGTGCGATGTTTGGGGATATATACCGTGCGATGTTTGGGTATATATACCGTGCGATGTTTGGGGATATATACCGTGTGATGTTTGGGGATATATAACGTGTGATGTTTGGGGATATATAACGTGTGATGTTTGGGGATATATACCGTGTGATGTTTGGGGATATATACCGTGCGATGTTTGGGGATATATACCGTGTGATGTTTGGGGATATATACCGTGTGATGTTTGGGGATATATACCGTGTGATGTTTGGTGATATATACCGTGTGATGTTTGGTGATATATACCGTGTGATGTTTGGGGATATATACCGTGTGATGTTTGGGGATATATACCGTGTGATGTTTGGGGATATATACTGTGTGATGTTTGGGGATATATACCGTGTGATGTTTGGGGATATATACCGTGCGATGTTTGGGGATATATACTGTGTGATGTTTGGGGATATATACCGTGTGATGTTTGGGGATATATACCGTGTGATGTTTGGGGATATATACCGTGCGATGTTTGGGGATATATACTGTGTGATGTTTGGGGATATATACCGTGTGATGTTTGGGGATATATACTGTGTGATGTTTGGGGATATATACTGTGTGATGTTTGGGGATATATACCGTGCGATGTTTGGGGATATATACCGTGTGATGTTTGGGGATATATACTGTGTGATGTTTGGGGATATATACTGTGTGATGTTTGTGGATATATACCGTGTGATGTTTGGGGATATATACTGTGCGATGTTTGGGGATATATACCGTGCGATGTTTGGGGATATATACTGTGTGATGTTTGGGGATATATACCGTGCGATGTTTGGGGATATATACCGTGCGATGTTTGGGGATATATACTGTGCGATGTTTGGGGATATATACCGTGCGATGTTTGGGGATATATACCGTGTGATGTTTGGGGATATATACCGTGTGATGTTTGGGGATATATAACGTGTGATGTTTGGGGATATATACCGTGTGATGTTTGGGGATATATACCGTGTGATGTTTGGGGATATATACCGTGTGATGTTTGGGGATATATACCGTGTGATGTTTGGGGATATATACCGTGTGATGTTTGGGGATATATGCCGTGCGATGTTTGGGGATATATACCGTGCGATGTTTGGGGATATATACTGTGCGATGTTTGGGGATATATACCGTGAGATGTTTGGGGATATATACCGTGTGATGTTTGGGGATATATACCGTGCGATGTTTGGGGATATATACCGTGTGATGTTTGGGGATATATACCGTGCGATGTTTGGGGATATATACCGTGTGATGTTTGGGGATATATACCGTGTGATGTTTGGGGATATATACTGTGTGATGTTTGGGGATATATACCGTGTGATGTTTGGGGATATATACCGTGTGATGTTTGGGGATATATACCGTGCGATGTTTGGGGATATATACTGTGTGATGTTTGGGGATATATACCGTGTGATGTTTGGGGATATATACTGTGTGATGTTTGGGGATATATACTGTGTGATGTTTGGGGATATATACCGTGCGATGTTTGGGGATATATACCGTGTGATGTTTGGGGATATATACTGTGTGATGTTTGGGGATATATACCGTGCGATGTTTGGGGATATATACCGTGTGATGTTTGGGGATATATACCGTGCGATGTTTGGGGATATATACCGTGTGATGTTTGGGGATATATACCGTGTGATGTTTGGGGATATATACCGTGTGATGTTTGGGGATATATACCGTGCGATGTTTGGGGATATATACCGTGTGATGTTTGGGGATATATACTGTGTGATGTTTGGGGATATATACCGTGCGATGTTTGGGGATATATACCGTGTGATGTTTGGGGATATATACTGTGTGATGTTTGGGGATATATACCGTGTGATGTTTGGGGATATATACCGTGTGATGTTTGGGGATATATACTGTGTGATGTTTGGGGATATATACCGTGCGATGTTTGGGGATATATACTGTGTGATGTTTGGGGATATATACCGTGTGATGTTTGGGGATATATACGTGTGATGTTTGGGGATATATACCGTGTGATGTTTGGGGATATATACCGTGTGATGTTTGGGGATATATACCGTGCGATGTTTGGGGATATATACTGTGTGATGTTTGGGGATATATACCGTGCGATGTTTGGGGATATATACCGTGTGATGTTTGGGGATATATACGTGTGATGTTTGGGGATATATACCGTGCGATGTTTGGGGATATATACCGTGTGATGTTTGGGGATATATACCGTGTGATGTTTGGGGATATATACCGTGTGATGTTTGGGGATA
The DNA here is from genome assembly GCF_040206685.1 of Ascaphus truei. Lineage (NCBI taxonomy): Eukaryota > Metazoa > Chordata > Amphibia > Anura > Ascaphidae > Ascaphus > Ascaphus truei. The sequence continues at coordinate 25,338 of NW_027455570.1, forward strand.
TATACCGTGTGATGTTTGGGGATATATACCGTGTGATGTTTGGGGATATATACCGTGCGATGTTTGGGGATATATACCGTGTGATGTTTGGGGATATATACCGTGTGATGTTTGGGGATATATACCGTGCTGATGTTTGGGGATATATACCGTGCGATGTTTGGGATATATACCGTGTGATGTTTGGGGATATATACCGTGTGATGTTTGGGGATATATACCGTGCGATGTTTGGGGATATATACCGTGTGATGTTTGGGGATATATACCGTGTGATGTTTGGGGATATATACCGTGTGATGTTTGGGGATATATACCGTGTGATGTTTGGGGATATATACCGTGCGATGTTTGGGGATATATACCGTGTGATGTTTGGGGATATATACCGTGTGATGTTTGGGGATATATACCGTGTGATGTTTGGGGATATATACCGTGTGATGTTTGGGGATATATACCGTGCGATGTTTGGGGATATATACCGTGTGATGTTTGGGGATATATACTGTGTGATGTTTGGGGATATATACCGTGCGATGTTTGGGGATATATACCGTGCGATGTTTGGGGATATATACTGTGTGATGTTTGGGGATATATACCGTGTGATGTTTGGGGATATATACCGTGTGATGTTTGGGGATATATACCGTGTGATGTTTGGGGATATATACGTGTGATGTTTGGGATATATACGTGTGATGTTTGGGGATATATACCGTGTGATGTTTGGGGATATATACCGTGTGATGTTTGGGGATATATACCGTGTGATGTTTGGGGATATATACCGTGTGATGTTTGGGGATATATACCGTGCGATGTTTGGGGATATATACCGTGTGATGTTTGGGGATATATACCGTGCGATGTTTGGGGATATATACCGTGTGATGTTTGGGGATATATACCGTGCGATGTTTGGGGATATATACGTGTGATGTTTGGGGATATATACCGTGCGATGTTTGGGGATATATACCGTGCGATGTTTGGGGATATATACTGTGTGATGTTTGGGGATATATACCGTGTGATGTTTGGGGATATATACCGTGTGATGTTTGGGGATATATACCGTGTGATGTTTGGGGATATATACGTGTGATGTTTGGGGATATATACCGTGTGATGTTTGGGGATATATACCGTGTGATGTTTGGGGATATATACCGTGTGATGTTTGGGGATATATACCGTGTGATGTTTGGGGATATATACCGTGTGATGTTTGGGGATATATACCGTGTGATGTTTGGGGATATATACCGTGTGATGTTTGGGGATATATACCGTGTGATGTTTGGGGATATATACCGTGTGATGTTTGGGGATATATACCGTGTGATGTTTGGGGATATATACTGTGTGATGTTTGGGGATATATACCGTGTGATGTTTGGGGATATATACCGTGTGATGTTTGGGGATATATACCGTGTGATGTTTGGGGATATATACCGTGTGATGTTTGGGGATATATACGTGTGATGTTTGGGGATATATACCGTGTGATGTTTGGGATATATACCGTGTGATGTTTGGGGATATATACTGTGTGATGTTTGGGGATATATACCGTGTGATGTTTGGGGATATATACCGTGTGATGTTTGGGGATATATACCGTGTGATGTTTGGGGATATATACCGTGTGATGTTTGGGGATATATACCGTGCGATGTTTGGGGATATATACCGTGCGATGTTTGGGGATATATACCGTGTGATGTTTGGGGATATGGATATATACCGTGCGATGTTTGGGGATATATACCGTGCGATGTTTGGGGATATATACCGTGCGATGTTTGGGGATATATACCGTGTGATGTTTGGGGATATATACCGTGCGATGTTTGGGGATATATACCGTGCGATGTTTGGGGATATATACCGTGCGATGTTTGGGGATATATACCGTGCGATGTTTGGGGATATATACCGTGCGATGTTTGGGGATATATACCGTGTGATGTTTGGGGATATATAACGTGTGATGTTTGGGGATATATAACGTGTGATGTTTGGGGATATATACCGTGCGATGTTTGGGGATATATACCGTGCGATGTTTGGGGATATATACCGTGTGATGTTTGGGGATATATACCGTGTGATGTTTGGGGATATATACCGTGTGATGTTTGGTGATATATACCGTGTGATGTTTGGGGATATATACCGTGTGATGTTTGGGGATATATACCGTGTGATGTTTGGGGATATATACTGTGTGATGTTTGGGGATATATACCGTGTGATGTTTGGGGATATATACCGTGCGATGTTTGGGGATATATACTGTGTGATGTTTGGGGATATATACCGTGTGATGTTTGGGGATATATACTGTGTGATGTTTGGGGATATATACTGTGTGATGTTTGGGGATATATACCGTGCGATGTTTGGGGATATATACCGTGTGATGTTTGGGGATATATACTGTGTGATGTTTGGGGATATATACTGTGTGATGTTTGGGGATATATACCGTGTGATGTTTGGGGATATATACTGTGCGATGTTTGGGGATATATACCGTGCGATGTTGGGGATATATACTGTGTGATGTTTGGGGATATATACCGTGCGATGTTTGGGGATATATACCGTGCGATGTTTGGGGATATATACCGTGCGATGTTTGGGGATATATACCGTGCGATGTTTGGGGATATATACCGTGTGATGTTTGGGGATATATACCGTGTGATGTTTGGGGATATATAACGTGTGATGTTTGGGGATATATTACCGTGCGATGTTTGGGGATATATACCGTGTGATGTTTGGGGATATATACCGTGTGATGTTTGGGGATATATACCGTGTGATGTTTGGGGATATATACCGTGTGATGTTTGGGGATATATACCGTGTGATGTTTGGGGATATATACCGTGCGATGTTTGGGGATATATACTGTGCGATGTTTGGGGATATATACCGTGAGATGTTTGGGGATATATACCGTGTGATGTTTGGGGATATATACCGTGCGATGTTTGGGGATATATACCGTGTGATGTTTGGGGATATATACCGTGCGATGTTTGGGGATATATACCGTGTGATGTTTGGGGATATATACCGTGTGATGTTTGGGGATATATACTGTGTGATGTTTGGGGATATATACCGTGTGATGTTTGGGGATATATACTGTGTGATGTTTGGGGATATATACTGTGTGATGTTTGGGGATATATACCGTGCGATGTTTGGGGATATATACCGTGTGATGTTTGGGGATATATACTGTGTGATGTTGGGGATATATACCGTGCGATGTTTGGGGATATATACCGTGTGATGTTTGGGGATATATACCGTGCGATGTTTGGGGATATATACCGTGTGATGTTTGGGGATATATACCGTGTGATGTTTGGGGATATATACCGTGTGATGTTTGGGGATATATACCGTGCGATGTTTGGGGATATATACCGTGCGATGTTTGGGGATATATACTGTGTGATGTTTGGGGATATATACTGTGTGATGTTTGGGGATATATACCGTGCGATGTTTGGGGATATATACCGCGTGATGTTTGGGGATATATACTGTGTGATGTTTGGGGATATATACCGTGTGATGTTTGGGGATATATACCGTGTGATGTTTGGGGATATATACTGTGTGATGTTTGGGGATATATACAGTGCGATGTTTGGGGATATATACTGTGTGATGTTTGGGGATATATACCGTGTGATGTTTGGGGATATATACCGTGCGATGTTTGGGGATATATACTGTGTGATGTTTGGGGATATATACCGTGTGATGTTTGGAGATATATACCGTGCGATGTTTGGGGATATATACTGTGCGATGTTTGGGGATATATACCGTGTGATGTTTGGGGATATATACCGTGCGATGTTTGGGGATATATACCGTGCGATGTTTGGGGATATATACTGTGTGATGTTTGGGGATATATACTGTGTGATGTTTGGGGATATATACCGTGCGATGTTTGGGGATATATACCGTGCGATGTTTGGGGATATATACCGTGCGATGTTTGGGGATATATACCGTGCGATGTTTGGGGATATATACCGTGCGATGTTTGGGATATATACCGTGCGATGTTTGGGGATATATACTGTGCGATGTTTGGGGATATATACCGTGAGATGTTTGGGGATATATACCGTGTGATGTTTGGGGATATATACCGTGCGATGTTTGGGGATATATACCGTGTGATGTTTGGGGATATATACCGTGCGATGTTTGGGGATATATACCGTGTGATGTTTGGGGATATATACCGTGTGATGTTTGGGGATATATACTGTGTGATGTTTGGGGATATATACCGTGTGATGTTTGGGGATATATACTGTGTGATGTTTGGGGATATATACTGTGTGATGTTTGGGGATATATACCGTGCGATGTTTGGGGATATATACCGTGTGATGTTTGGGGATATATACTGTGTGATGTTTGGGGATATATACCGTGCGATGTTTGGGGATATATACCGTGTGATGTTTGGGGATATATACCGTGCGATGTTTGGGGATATATACCGTGTGATGTTTGGGGATATATACCGTGTGATGTTTGGGGATATATACCGTGTGATGTTTGGGGATATATACCGTGCGATGTTTGGGGATATATACTGTGTGATGTTTGGGGATATATACTGTGTGATGTTTGGGGATATATACCGTGCGATGTTTGGGGATATATACCGCGTGATGTTTGGGGATATATACTGTGTGATGTTTGGGGATATATACTGTGTGATGTTTGGGGATATATACCGTGTGATGTTTGGGGATATATACTGTGTGATGTTTGGGGATATATACAGTGCGATGTTTGGGGATATATACTGTGTGATGTTTGGGGATATATACCGTGTGATGTTTGGGGATATATACCGTGCGATGTTTGGGGATATATACTGTGTGATGTTTGGGGATATATACCGTGTGATGTTTGGAGATATATACCGTGCGATGTTTGGGGATATATACTGTGCGATGTTTGGGGATATATACCGTGTGATGTTTGGGGATATATACCGTGCGATGTTTGGGGATATATACCGTGCGATGTTTGGGGATATATACTGTGTGATGTTTGGGGATATATACTGTGTGATGTTTGGGGATATATACCGTGCGATGTTTGGGGATATATACCGTGCGATGTTTGGGGATATATACTGTGTGATGTTTGGGGATATATAACGTGTGATGTTTGGGGATATATACCGTGCGATGTTTGGGGATATATACTGTGTGATGTTTGGGGATATATACCGTGCGATGTTTGGGGATATATACCGTGTGATGTTTGGGGATATATACCGTGTGATGTTTGGGGATATATACTGTGTGATGTTTGGGGATATATAACGTGTGATGTTTGGGGATATATACTGTGTGATGTTTGGGGATATATACTGTGTGATGTTTGGGGATATATACCGTGTGATGTTTGGGGATATATACCGTGCGATGTTTGGGGATATATACCGTGCGATGTTTGGGGATATATACCGTGCGATGTTTGGGGATATATACCGTGCGATGTTTGGGGATATATACCGTGTGATGTTTGGGGATATATACTGTGTGATGTTTGGGATATATACCGTGTGATGTTTGGGGATATATACCGTGCGATGTTTGGGGATATATACCGTGTGATGTTTGGGGATATATAACGTGTGATGTTTGGGGATATATACCGTGTTATGTTTGGGGATATATACCGTGCGATGTTTGGGGATATATACCGTGCGATGTTTGGGGATATATACCGTGTGATGTTTGGGGATATATACCGTGTGATGTTTGGGGATATATACTGTGTGATGTTTGGGGATATATACTGTGTGATGTTTGGGGATATATACCGTGTGATGTTTGGGGATATATACTGTGTGATGTTTGGGATATATACCGTGTGATGTTTGGGGATATATACCGTGTGATGTTTTGGGGATATATACCGTGTGATGTTTGGGGATATATACCGTGTGATGTTTGGGGATATATACCGTGCGATGTTTGGGGATATATACCGTGTGATGTTTGGGGATATATACCGTGTGATGTTTGGGGATATATACCGTGCGATGTTTGGGGATATATACCGTGCGATGTTTGGGGATATATACCGTGCGATGTTTGGGGATATATACCGTGCGATGTTTGGGGATATATACCGTGCGATGTTTGGGGATATATACCGTGCGATGTTTGGGGATATATACCGTGTGATGTTTGGGGATATATACCGTGTGATGTTTGGGGATATATACCGTGTGATGTTTGGGGATATATACCGTGCGATGTTTGGGGATATATACCGTGTGATGTTTGGGGATATATACCGTGCGATGTTTGGGGATATATACAGTGTGATGTTTGGGGATATATACCGTGCGATGTTTGGGGATATATACCGTGTGATGTTTGGGGATATATACCGTGTGATGTTTGGGGATATATACTGTGTGATGTTTGGGGATATATAACGTGTGATGTTTGGGGATATATACTGTGTGATGTTTGGGGATATATACTGTGTGATGTTTGGGGATATATACCGTGTGATGTTTGGGGATATATACCGTGCGATGTTTGGGGATATATACCGTGCGATGTTTGGGGATATATACCGTGCGATGTTTGGGGATATATACCGTGCGATGTTTGGGGATATATACCGTGTGATGTTTGGGGATATATACCGTGTGATGTTTGGGGATATATACCGTGTGATGTTTGGGGATATATACCGTGCGATGTTTGGGGATATATACCGTGTGATGTTTGGGGATATATAACGTGTGATGTTTGGGGATATATACCGTGTTATGTTTGGGGATATATACCGTGCGATGTTTGGGGATATATACCGTGCGATGTTTGGGGATATATACCGTGTGATGTTTGGGGATATATACCGTGTGATGTTTGGGGATATATACTGTGTGATGTTTGGGGATATATACTGTGTGATGTTTGGGGATATATACCGTGTGATGTTTGGGGATATATACTGTGTGATGTTTGGGGATATATACCGTGTGATGTTTGGGGATATATACCGTGTGATGTTTGGGGATATATACCGTGTGATGTTTGGGGATATATACCGTGTGATGTTTGGGGATATATACCGTGCGATGTTTGGGGATATATACCGTGTGATGTTTGGGGATATATACCGTGTGATGTTTGGGGATATATACCGTGTGATGTTTGGGGATATATACCGTGCGATGTTTGGGGATATATACCGTGCGATGTTTGGGGATATATACCGTGCGATGTTTGGGGATATATACCGTGTGATGTTTGGGGATATATACCGTGCGATGTTTGGGGATATATACCGTGTGATGTTTGGGGATATATACCGTGTGATGTTTGGGGATATATACTGTGTGATGTTTGGGGATATATACCGTGTGATGTTTGGGGATATATACTGTGTGATGTTTGGGGATATATACTGTGTGATGTTTGGGGATATATACCGTGCGATGTTTGGGGATATATACCGTGTGATGTTTGGGGATATATACTGTGTGATGTTTGGGGATATATACCGTGCGATGTTTGGGGATATATACCGTGTGATGTTTGGGGATATATACCGTGCGATGTTTGGGGATATATACCGTGTGATGTTTGGGGATATATACCGTGTGATGTTTGGGGATATATACCGTGTGATGTTTGGGGATATATACCGTGCGATGTTTGGGGATATATACTGTGTGATGTTTGGGGATATATACTGTGTGATGTTTGGGGATATATACCGTGCGATGTTTGGGGATATATACCGCGTGATGTTTGGGGATATATACTGTGTGATGTTTGGGGATATATACTGTGTGATGTTTGGGGATATATACCGTGTGATGTTTGGGGATATATACTGTGTGATGTTTGGGGATATATACAGTGCGATGTTTGGGGATATATACTGTGTGATGTTTGGGGATATATACCGTGTGATGTTTGGGGATATATACCGTGCGATGTTTGGGGATATATACTGTGTGATGTTTGGGGATATATACCGTGTGATGTTTGGAGATATATACCGTGCGATGTTTGGGGATATATACTGTGCGATGTTTGGGGATATATACCGTGTGATGTTTGGGGATATATACCGTGCGATGTTTGGGGATATATACCGTGCGATGTTTGGGGATATATACTGTGTGATGTTTGGGGATATATACTGTGTGATGTTTGGGGATATATACCGTGCGATGTTTGGGGATATATACCGTGCGATGTTTGGGGATATATACTGTGTGATGTTTGGGGATATATAACGTGTGATGTTTGGGATATATACCGTGCGATGTTTGGGGATATATACTGTGTGATGTTTGGGGATATATACCGTGCGATGTTTGGGGATATATACCGTGTGATGTTTGGGGATATATACCGTGTGATGTTTGGGGATATATACTGTGTGATGTTTGGGGATATATAACGTGTGATGTTTGGGGATATATACTGTGTGATGTTTGGGGATATATACTGTGTGATGTTTGGGGATATATACCGTGTGATGTTTGGGATATATACCGTGCGATGTTTGGGGATATATACCGTGCGATGTTTGGGGATATATACCGTGCGATGTTTGGGGATATATACCGTGCGATGTTTGGGATATATACCGTGTGATGTTTGGGGATATATACTGTGTGATGTTTGGGGATATATACCGTGTGATGTTTGGGGATATATACCGTGCGATGTTTGGGGATATATACCGTGTGATGTTTGGGGATATATAACGTGTGATGTTTGGGGATATATACCGTGTTATGTTTGGGGATATATACCGTGCGATGTTTGGGGATATATACCGTGCGATGTTTGGGGATATATACCGTGTGATGTTTGGGGATATATACCGTGTGATGTTTGGGGATATATACTGTGTGATGTTTGGGGATATATACTGTGTGATGTTTGGGGGATATTTACCGTGTGATGTTTGGGGATATATACCGTGTGATGTTTGGGGATATATACCGTGTGATGTTTGGGGATATATACCGTGTGATGTTTGGGGATATATACCGTGCGATGTTTGGGGATATATACCGTGATCGATGTTTGGGGATATATACCGTGCGATGTTTGGGGATATATACCGTGCGATGTTTGGGGATATATACCGTGCGATGTTTGGGGATATATACCGTGCGATGTTTGGGGATATATACCGTGCGATGTTTGGGGAT
>NW_027455571.1:0-34580 GCF_040206685.1 Ascaphus truei
TCTGGTGTAATTTCAAAGTATATGAACAAAGTGAAGGATCCAGGGCACTACGGATTTGTAGAAGAGAAATTTATTCTAGGCACACACAACGTATTGAGCTGTACAAAGCTCTTTCTCAAGTGACTGGCAAAGAAACAACAAGAATGTCCAATATATATAGTCCAAACATAAGTGATTACCTGAAGCACTTATTCCCATGACCTGTTATTTATATCATTTGTTATTTATATGATTTACTACTGTGAAGCGCTATGTACTTTAATGGCGCTATATAAATAAACAAAGTGAAGGATCCAGAGCACTATGGATTTGTAGAAGAGAAATTTATTCTAGGCACACACAATGTTTCGAGCTGTACAAAGCTCTTTCTCAAGTGACTGGCAAAGAAACAACAAGAATGTCCAATATATATAGTCCAAACATAAGTGATTACGTCAACAACTCCCCTTTGTTACCCCATGTGATTCCCATAGTGTCCTGATTGCACTTCCGCATTGCACTTGATCAGATGACATCAGAACCCTGGGTGTGCTGTATCAGCATCTCCTGATTGGTTATTCTTCCTTCTCCCATCTACTTGTGGGTAGTCTGCTGCGTGTCAGCGTGGTGTTCTGTTTTCTTCAGGTATCGCTCCCGTGAGGTCACATCCGGTGCCATGTTCCAGAACCCAGTCCTGGCATATTTGGCTTCTCCTTGCGATTGCGCATGCACAGTGGTACTTCCGTCGTCCTGACGCGTTCGCGTGTCGCTCCCGTGACGTCATCATCAGCGTTGTGTGCCCGACTCCAATCCTGGCTTCTTCTGGCCACTGCGCATGTGTGTTGACTCCGTGGTCATGAAGGGGGGATGTAGGTGCAATCGTCTGTCACGCGCAGTATAGTGCTCTGCTCGTCTGATGTGGGAAGGCAGGGTTGTCAGTCACTTATCCAGCCTCAGGATAGTATACATGCAAATATGAAAATGAAAGAATGCAATCATTGATAGGCTTTTAAATGTTCCCACCACCTCTATATTATAACTAACACTATGCGTACTACTAAAGCTATAAAGATTAAGAACATTGTAGGTTAGAAACTGAAATAAGACCTAATTTCTTTGCCTATGCTTCAGAACTGAGAGGAGCCTTTCCTCTGCCAAGAAAAACTGAAGCCTTGTGACTGGATACACAATCTGCACCATTTTGCAGCAGACTTCCCCGGAGAAGCTTTCACGCCCTGCCACTGTTATCTTCGATTTTTGATGAACTTTTCAGGCCTGGTAGACGAACGAAATGAAACGCAAGCATTAGCTTGATAAATATCACAACAGACAGTGAGTCTGCCTTCCTGCTATATACTACATGATATATACACAATCTGAGCCCCTCTGCTGGGTAACTCTATGTCAATAGTACTGTGAGTACCAGCTCAACTACACTGAGGGTTATTTTGGATTGATTGTGCCTGCGTCAGCGTCACCTCTCAAGCATATGCATTTAATACAACCATAGGTGTTCGCTGCTATATATATCGTTGCAGGACTGCTGTGTCTCTGACCAGTTAAAGGCTCACTGAGTAGGATACGGTTTCCTACAGTCTGCATACATACTCCAGAGGGGTTAATACCCTGACTTTCAGCATCCACTGTCCTGTCAAACCCAGGAATATTGTATTTGGGTTTGTACAATCATACATTTATTGACATGGTTGCACGCTATTGAACATTTAATTCACTTTTTAAAAAACACACAGTCGACTACGTTTGGTATTATATGTTTTATGTAAATTTATTAAAAGTTAGATTTTACATTATGTAGGTGTGCAGTTAGTGAATTCTTTAGGGGACTCATTCATTTTATATATATATATATATATCATTAAATATTTCTATAGATTAGAAAATGGCTTACATCTCAATATGTCACATTAATCTAAGGGTCAGCTATTTGTGAGAATTGGTGGGGGCTAATTTCTGCTAAGAGCGACTGCATAAACATTCTTCTTGCACTCATCTTTAATACTGCATTTACTCAGAATGGCAAAACGGACCAAGATGGCTGCTATGGTCAAAATGTCTGACTTGTGATCCTTTCCTTGTGGTTGACTCACGTCCCTTTGTGACCTCCCACCTTCCTCATATCCAGTCTTCTCAGTCCCCCATATCCTTAAGAGACAGTCTATTTAAAGAACAGAACAGTTAACCCTTTCATAGTCCTGATGGACCAAGATGTCCAAGTTGTGCATAACTTCATTCCTTTCTTTTCCGGCCATTATATTAGCCCAGTTGATTTCTTCTTCGGTCTCTTCTTCTGGAGGACTGACGACATCATCACCGCAGAGAGGCATAGCATTGGTGGGGGTTGCAACGCACTTCTGGATCAGTGTTTTGCTGTACTTAATACATAGAAAGCAATGAGTAGGACAAACACACACATACAAAAACATTCGCTAGCTTCGCTCAAAGCAAATCAATCCAACCACCAAGTCCCCATGGTTCCTAAATCCTGGATAAATACACAACATTGCGCTTTAACTAGGGCGCATACATGCCCCTCCTTTTGAGGCTAAAATATAGTCTAGAGCTATTTTTATTCTGCGGGGCCATTAATTTAAACTAAACCTATTCTTGGTTAAATGAGTAAATGTCTGTGGTTGTATGATTGAGGATATCCCTGTAAACCTGTCATACAGTAACCCAACTCCTACATTTGGGAATAAATTCCCTGAAACTTATTCTTCCCATAGACTACTTTTTAGCACTTGTGTATTGGGTGCATCTCTTCTGTTTCTAATTCTACCTGTGAGCAATTAACATAACCGTGTGTTTGACTAATAAAGCATTCTCCCACCGGGATATCATTCTTCAGGGAGATTCTATTAACCTATAAATCCAAACAAAATAAACAGAGTTAAACAAATAATACCTTATACTATTTTGTCATCCTTATGGGACGCCACTTACACAAACATAATGGAGCATACATTTGTAACTGAAAAATAATAAAAACCTGTAAAAATAAAAAGTTCAAAGTTCGTGTGTTGAGGCCTGGACATTTTTGCCTATAACCTTTCTCCCTTGATGATTAGTGGTCAGAGAGTATTGTGTCCATCAAAACACTTATTTGCAGGTGCTATGTCTTTGTCTTTATTAGCTGTTTGTGCCTAGGCTGGCACTATTTTGACGTGCGTGATGTGTATCCATGATGATAAAAAAATTTTTTTACTGCAATGCTGGTGATGAGTAATATTTAAATGGCCTTTTCATCTGGGATGAAGAGCGTGCTTGCGTAGAAAATGCTTGACCATTAACCCGTCTTGCGTAGGTGTACTTTCAGCTTTAACCTGTGCCTAGAAAGACTCAAAAATATATATTAGTTGCATGCAATACTTATTAATTGTTTTTATTACCAATAACATGGTCCTTAATTCGTTACTTTGAACTACTGATGGTCATAACTCATCCCATAAGTGTCTCATAGGGAGAGAATTTATACCTAGAAATAAATTCTTGTATTAATATGGTTACTACTATTATCAGCATCCACAATATTAAACAGAGATATTCCCTATTAACGCTCCTCAAATTTTAAACTAAGCAACCAATATGGACTTGACTTTGCTACAATCCAAGTTCCAAAAACTTGGTACCTCAGCCTGTGCCAAACCAATTGCTTCCATAATCAACTCTATCCTGTCTGCAGGCCATATCCCCAAGACCTGGAAAACTGCTAGAGTTGTCCCAATCTTCAAAAAATGGGGACAAAAACACTGTCTCAAACTACAAATCAATCTCTCTTCTCCCAATACACACTTACTCTCTTTCATACCAAACTGCCATCTGCCATTTTCTCTGATGCAAATGGTGTCAACCTTTTAGTCATTTAATACTAACTAACCTTAAATCTCGCCCCACAAGTCAAGCATCCCAACAGCCTGCACTCATGGCTATTGTCCCACACCCACAGTCACTCCTGGCTTTCACCTCAAACACTCCACTGTAACTATTCTGCTAAAAATGTGAAATGCCTTGTATATAATATATATACCCTGTTCACTTATGCAATTATATATCCTCTGTCCTTTAACTCTATTTCCAGGACATACCCAAAAACAAATAAATGGTTACAAAATTATAAATTTGGCACATATCATATATCCCTCGACATAGGGACGGCTTGCTACCTGCTTTGCTGTGACATCTGCAAAGGTATTATTATTATTTACCAGGGGCCTGTCAGCCCTGTTAGTATGGCAGCAACTTTTTATTACTGCAAGAGCCCTTGGAGTTAACATTGCTATAATAAATTCTGAACCTGCTGTGCAGTGTGTATCAATAATCTATGTATCTCAACTCTTTTGTTCATATATTATCTATACAACTATGTGAACGAAAATACAAAAATAGTTATGAAAACAGATTGCTTGATATATAGCAAAATTAAACTGGTAAATAGATTTGTATGTGTAGTGACTATGAAAATATTTACTGCTTGTGTTAAAAGAAAAAGCCTGCAGTAGGTCTTTTAACAACTGTGGCATTTACAATATAAGACAAATCCTGAAATCCTGAGCAAAAGATTTCCTTTTAAAATAGACAAATAATTTTGAACTCTTTGCAAAGTGCTGAGCACACGGCCAGCATTAACTTTAAAAGACACTCTGACTTTAAAAAGAAAAAAAATAATTTTCAAAGCGCTTTTTTTTTTTTTTCTTTCTTTCTGGGAAAACAGCCAGAAACCTCAAAGTTACAAATAGCAGATAACGGGTTTTGCTGTCTAATTCATATTAACTGCATTTTGTATGGTCTTTCAAAAATTAAATAACGGGAATATTTCACATTACTTATAAACACCAAATCTATGCCAACAAGAGCATGCAATATTCTTCCACTCATTCCTCTGAATGCCTTCTGAAAGAAATCTCATATTCCTGCAAACTTCCATCAATACATCTTATGCTATCCCGTTTTAACTATGCCCTCTCTTAAGCTAAACAAAATATCTTCAAACATGCAACAGTTATACCATGACAAAAAAACAGCAAGCTTGACCCTACCTGTCTTGTATGGCTTCTACACTGCTTATTTAACGGAGACAATTCTCGCTAAAATAACTGACCTCCATGCTGCTAAAGGCAGATATCACCACACTCCGCTCACACCACGGACACCCTCCTTTTGAAGCGCTATGTACATTAATGGCGTTATATACATATATAATACAATATATTAATTCAAACAGTGCTTGTGAGCTCTTACCAGTATTTTAAACAAAAACATCTTAATCCTGTAGAAATAAAATTGAAATGTGTTATCTTACTGCTTTACGGAAAAAAAGACAGTTCTACATTACCTTGTTCTCATAAATAAACTGCTTAAGCACAGAGCTAGTTAATTTTAATGTGAATGCTTCGCATTCTTTAAACTGTAAGAGAGAGGCTGTGCCCCTCCTTTTATTAAGATAGAAATACCACAAACGAAAAGAAATGTGTCCGGTTTAAAAAGTATCCGCCTGGCCAGGACGAATAAAACTTTCAAACTATAACCAGGGACAGAGCTGAATATACTCCCCTTTTGTTGTGAGGTATTTCTCTCTATATTCGGTGTACACCTTTTTAAAACCTTTTAAAATTTAGATTTCATCATGAGCAACTAATATTCATATTTTTTGTACACACGTGATAATCAGCATGACTCAGTGTCTTTCACACAAGAAATCATTCAGGAAAAAATTCATCAGGGTTACAAACAAACTCTTTTACATAAGGTTGCGGTGTTTTTTTGTTTTTTTACAGAGACTTTCACTCTGAGCCCCCACGGGCAAAGCAGCACTTCCCTGCTTCTGACTGATAGTGGCACACTCTCTGCCAATGACCAAAACCACCACAATTAAAACAGACACCATTATTCTGAGCTATTATTCCTGATTGATTTCTGAGACCAGCATAAATCATTAGTAGCTTATAGAAAAACAGCTTAACTATGACAAATAATTGCAACATTTATACTTACACAATTTACAATGGTCATTCAGCTAGATCAGAGATAACAGTCCAGTCGTGCACAAAATTTACTGGACTCTAACCAAAAAGTTTGTCTAAAGGGACTCTAACCCAATCTTCAGTCACAATTCATAAACTATCTAGACTCTAACCAGCATAATTCAGGTCTTTTAAAATTCCCAGAGGGGTGAAGCATCATATATAAAAATTTACATATATACTCACCACCTTTGTGAATTTCCCACTTCTGGACACCAAAACTGAAGGAAGACCTAATTTCCTTGCCTATGCTTCAGAACTGAGAGGAGCCTTTCCTCTGCCAAGAAAAACTGAAGCCTTATGACTGGATACACAATCTGCACCATTTTGCAGCAGACTTCCCCGGAGAAGCTTTCACACCCTGCCACTGTTATCTTCGATTTTTGATGAACTTTTCAGGCCTGGTAGACGAACAAAATGAAACGTAACGCAAGCCAGGTTTCAAATCCTTTGTCTCAATTTATTACTCATAGGGTAATGACTTTTATACAGAAAAAAAAAAAGATATTGGTTAGAGGCGTAACATAGACGTATCATAGGCGTGTCTTGGGCGTAGCTTTGATTAGAGGTGTGATCTAGGGGCACGACATATTAGTGGCGTGACTTTTGGGACGAGTCTTTTCCCAATACAAGCAATGTCTGACTACATAGCTTATTCATTGTCTGATATCAAAAGAGACCTTGAGTCTTTAGCAACTATATTACACTATTTTGCTTCTTGCAGAGAACCATTCTATTATATTCTAACTAAAACATCAGGAAATTGACAACACAAAAGTATCTTAGCAATATCCTTAGCAGGAAGAAAAGAAATGTAATTTAGCAGAAACTGAGTGGATTTAGGAATTATATTTCAGCAAAAGGCTGACTACAGAATCTTAACTAGTTATGACCAGACAAAATGGAAGCTTAACATGAGTGCAGATTCTGGCCTGACATATTGGTCCTAACAGAAACTTACTATGTAAAAAAGAAAGAAGATCTAATTCTAGCTGAGGTACCAACCTTATCTAGAAATTGAGTCAGCAGCAGCAGTTTGAGAAACACTGTGAATAAAACATGATGGTTAATATGTGTATTATCTGCTATCCAAAAAACTGCTCATGGATAAAAAATCGTTAAGTCCTTTAGGGTACACTGTATCTAGGGTGAAAGTCCAAAAAGCCTCCTTTTGGAGTAATGCTTTGTCTTTCTCAGCCCCAGAGATAGTCCTATTGACGTGATCTATTCCCATCAGTATGAGAGATGCAACACTGCTTAAATTCAGCACAGTGAGATATCAATGCAGTTTCATCCTTTCTGGCATTAATTTTACTCTGATGCTCTATAAAGCGTGTCTTGAGCATCCTCTTTGTCTTTCCAACATAAATTAAGCCACATGGGCATTTAATAATATATACAATATTGATGGAAGTGCATGTTATTCTATGTTTGATTTTATATATATATATATATAGGAGCGGACATAAATATAAAATCAAACATAGAATAACATGCACTTCCATCAATATTGTATATATTATTAAATGCCCATGTGACTTAATTTATGTTGGAAAAACAAACAGGATGCTCAAGATACCCTTTATAGAGCATCGGAGTAAAATTAATGCCAGAAAGGATGAAACTGCATTGATATCTCACTGTGCTGAATTTAAGCATAGTGTTGCATCTCTCAAACTGATGGGAATAGATCACGTCAATAGGACTCTCTCAGGGGCTGAGAAAGACAAAGCATTACTCCAAAAGGAGGCTTTTTGGGCTTTCACCTAAGATACAGTGTACCCTAAAGGACTTAACGATTTTTTTATCCATGAGCAGTTTTTTGGATAGCAGATAATACACATATTAACCATCATGTTTTATTCACAGTGTTTCTCAAACAGCTGCTGCTGACTCAATTCCTAGATAAGGTTGGTACCTCAGCTAGAATTAGATCTCCTTTCTTTTTTACATAGTAAGTTTCTAACCTACAATGTTTTTAATCTTTATAGCTTTAGTAGTAGGCATAGTGTTAGGTATAATACAGAGGTGGTGGGGACATTTAAAAGCCTATCAATGATTGCATTCTTTCATTTTCTTATTTGCATGTATACTATCCTGAGGCTGGATAAGTGACTGACTACTCTGTCATACCACATCAGACGAGCAGAGCACTACTGCGCATGACAGCCGATTGCACCTACATCCCCCCTTCATGCTCACGGAGTCAACACACATGCGCAGTGGCCAGAAGAAGCCAGGATTGGAGTCGTGCACATGACGCTGATGATGACACCACGGGAGTGACACGCGAACGCGTTAGGACGACAGCAGTACCACTGCGCATGCGCAATCGCAAGGAGAAGCCAAATATGCCAGGACTGGGTTCTGGAACATGGCACCGGATGTGACCTCACGGGAGCGACACCTGAAGAAAACAGGACACCACGCTGACACGCAGCAGGCTACCCACAAGGAGATGGGAGAAGGAAGAATAATCAGGAGATGCTGATACAGAACACCCAGGATTATGATGACAATCAGATCAAGTGCAATGCGGAAGTGCAATCAGGACACTATGGGAATCACATGGGGTAACGAAGGGGAGTTGTTGAGTTAATCTCTTATGTTTGGACTATATATATTGGACATTCTTGTTGTTTCTTTGCCAGTCACTTGAGAAAGAGCTTTGTACAGCTCGAAACATTGTGTGTGCCTAGAATAAATTTCTCTTCTACAAATCCATAGTGCTCTGGATCCTTCACTTTGTTTATTTATATAGCGCCATTAAAGTACATAGCGCTTCACAGTAGTAAATCATATAAATAACAAATGATATAAATAACAGGTCATGGGAATAAGTGCTTCAGGCATAAAAGTAACATTATGGAAGAGATGTCCCTGCTCCGAGGAGCTTACAATCTAATTGGTAGGTAGAACGTACAGAGACAGTAGGAGGGAATTCTGGGAAGTGCGTCTGCAGGGGGCCAAGCTTTCATGTGTCCAGTATTATCCACAGTGCTATTCATATGCTTCTTTAAGCAAGTGTGTCTTAAAGTGGGTCTTAAAGGTAGATAGAGAGGGTGCTAGTCGGGTATTGAAGGGAAGGGCATTCCAGAGGTGCCGGGCAGTCAGTGAGAAAGGTTTAAGGCGGGAGAGGGCTTTAGATACAAAGGGGGTAGAATGAAGACATCCTTGAGAAGAACGCAAGAGTCAGGATGGTGCAAGCTGTTGTAATGATGTATATGCATTTATAAACCAGTAAAGCATTTGCTCGAGACAAACATTTAAATTACAAGCAACAGGCATGTTGTGGAGCACTTCTTCTTTCTGGGTGTACCACAATTCCACAAATGATGAGGCTGCGCTCGTCTGTCCACTTTCAAATGTCTGTCAGGGCTTCTTCCTCCCGCAGCTCCTCCACTCTCCGGTGATCAGCCAGGACAATAGTCATCCAAAAAATACAAAACAGTAGGAGCGCAGAGAGGGCAAGATGTTAGACAATAATCCACTTTTATTGACACACTGAACACTTAACTTACAATCAAGTGCTGCTGCATACACGATAAGGATCCCACACCTGTCCATCACTCCCACCGTCCCAGCCACTACACAGATCTCCTCCATATGCACCGCGGGTCACCGCTGGATACAGAAACCGGAAGTCAACCCACTGGTTGACTGGAGGATAGGCGGGATGTCTCGCGAGAGTGCAAGGCTTAGCTATGGCCGAGCACTTAATGCGTGACGTCTATGGGGGCCGTCTGGGTTAGGGATTCCTCTGTCGAACAGGTATCACACTCTGTATGAGACGTGTGAACCTGTAAGTATAGCAGACCCTCTACGTGTTTCGCGCTCATTAGCACTTCATCAGGAGTTGATGGGGCAAGTCGGGAGGTAGCCTTATATAGGCTAACACCTCCTAATTACCCCTAATGTAGAAAACATGTATAAACATGCTTAAAACATATTCTAATGGTAATACAACACTAAAAACATGCTCCTCACATGCTTAAACCTATTAAAACACTCTAAAAATACTCTAAAATATTAAGAAATACAATGGAACCATATTAAAATACATTAACAATTAAAACATAAAGAAAAATTCATTATGAAAATCTCATGGTAAATGCAATCCTACTTGAAACACATCTGCACATTCATTAAAGGTAGCTAGTCCTTACTACCTCATCCTATTTATAATCATCCAACCCATTTAGTTATCCTCAAGGAATATATATTTTTTGTGTTGTTTTTATTCTCTATATTCCACACATTTCCCCTGACTATTAAGAGGGTTTACATGATTACCAATAAAGAATATATATATATATAATATATCAAAGCACCTTACCAGGCAGACCAGGAGATCCACGTAACACAAAATAAGGAAGAGACAGCACTCAGGGTAATATCACAAGTAGAATTGTATTCAAAAGCAGACACAGTCACCGACGTTTCGGTCCTAGGGGCAGGACCTTTATCAAGGGAGTGCTCACGGTGCAGTGACTCCCACAACCTATAAATACCCACCTCCAACCAAACAGTTTAATCAATTAATCAACATTAAAAACGCACCACCTGTGCAGCTGTAGCCATCTCCGTCGCGTGAGGGGATGACGTCACTGCAATGCTTCTATCTCCCGCGCGGTCAATAGTAAGGAGCGTCTAGAAACCATGGAAACCCCACACTGTCAGAGCCCTTCTAGTGTGCATGCGTGGCGCACGTGTCCCGGCTGCTAAGCAGTAACAGACACAGTGAGGGAAGAGGGTGGGGGGTCACTAGGTGCTCCCTCCACCGGCCGACAAGTGTGGAGGGATTGTCGTCATGAACTACATCAATTACAGAGCTGAGATTGAGAGACAACTCATGGATAACAACTACTATAAAAAATTACAAAAGGATCCTACACCAGTTTATAAGAAAGAAATAGATTCCATCATCAGACTTGGAGTGAATAATTCCTGGATCTCCGAGGAGACTGGCTCCTTTCTGTCCCAGGACTATCCCCTGGTTCCAGTGATTTATCTACTGCCCAAAGTACATAAGTCCATCATAAATCTGCCAGGCAGACCAATTATTGCAGCAAGTGGGTCTCTCTGCCATCCACTCTCTCAATTCGTGGACTTTCTTTTACAACCTATTGTCATGAATATAGCATCATTTGTCAAGGATACAATGGCCTTCATCAACAAACTGGGTACTATTACTTTTGATATCACCGAGATGTTACTGGTGATGCTGGATGTCTCCAGTCTCTACACCAATATCCCACATGGTGAGGGACTGGAGGACATCCGAGAACACCTCTCGAATCACTCTGATCATGACGGCCCACCTACTGAGTTCGTTCTGCTTTTAATTGAAGTTATTTTGCACAAAAAAATCTTCAGATTTGAACGTGATTTTTACCTTCAACTCACAGGAACAGCCATGGGCTCTAATATGGCCCCTGCTTATGCTAACTTTTTTATGGACAGGTATGAACAAACACATCTATTGAATGATGCACCCTTTGCTTACAATATTGTCCACTACACCCGCTATATTGATGATATCTTCTTGATATGGGGAGGAAAAGAGGACGAATTATTACAATTCATTTCGTACCTCAACACGATTCCATCCACAATACGCTTTACGGCAAATTACAGCTTGGATAGGATCTCATTTCTTGACATAGTGGTGTACAAAAGTGGCGGATTACCTGCCACAGAGATCTTTCAGAAACCTACTGATAAAAATACCCTGCTCTGTGCAACGAGTAATCATCTGGAATCTCTCAAACGGGGTCTCCCCTACTCCCAGATGCTGAGGGTGAAGCGGATCACCAGCGACCCTAAGCTAGTAGAGCTTGCTGTTGGGAGAAACTGTTTCATTCTATGAACTGTGTTACAATCATATATATTTCCTTTTTTGGGGGGGGCTAGTAAATACCGCTTTTTTATCTTATACTGTTTATTGGAAACATCTGGTTATATTCTGAAATGGAGGAAACAATAGAGGAAGATATTGCAGTGGAACATACTGAAACAAACATGACTTATGTGCAAAACTGTGCAGATAATACAGGGCGCAAGAAAAAAGCTGCACATGTATTTGAGAATACTACTTCTAACATCTGTGAGGATGAAACTGATCTAAATATATATTTTTTGAAATTGGAGAAGGCATTGTCCCTAAATGTTCATTTATGGTGGACATTACAACTTTGGACAAATACCTAGTTGTTAAAAGAATACCCAGAGGGCTACACATTAAAAAAAACACATTCCCTTGGTTTTCCCTCAAAGGAATTTGAAAAATAATGGATTAACATTCTGAATGAATGCTCAGAGAAACTTATTGAGCTTATTATTAAAACCAAAATTCAAGAAAGGAATGTTGCTAAAAAGAATATTAAGACCTACAGTCCAATCTAAAAACATATAGGGACATGGACAACTTTGACATTATGGATAAAAATCTCTCCAAATCCATTAATAACATTGAAGAAACAATCATGACAAAGAAACAGATAAAATTTGACAGAGACAGGATTGACTATGAGAAAAACCAAATTTATGTTTGGCAAAAACCACCACCTTTGAGGATGAATTATCAACAAGATCATGCACAGAAGAAGGATGCATATAGGAGACCATCCTATCCTAGAAAATCAACGCCAAAAAAGTCAATACTGAAGAATAGAACATCAGGAACTTCAAGTATGTCAGATGTTTCAGATTTGGAGAATCGTACATCAGCTGTCTCATTTACTACAGATGAAGAAACTGACAGATACAGTGACCGCACAGACGCAGAAGACAGGCGCAGAAAAGACCCTCCACGCTATCAAGAAGCGGCGTCAACATCATATGATCTACGGGATCTTAGGGAGTCAAAAAACTCCCAAAAAGGACGCGGCGCTCGCCCAAAAGAAGGGCTGCTAAAGAAAAGGAAAATGGATCATTGATCGTGGAGAGCAATGTAGTGAACATTTCAGGGATCGATTTGCCAGAGGGGGAACTGAACATCCTTAACAAAGGCCTCAACTTTGCTATTCAGGACAATTTTGACTTGTTTATCATGGTGATAGATTTGCAAAAATTCATTCGTAAATTATCATTAAAAAAGTTTTTCCATTCCAGGCAGCCTGCCGTGGGCGTTGCACCTCCGTTGGATGCCCCAGATGACCTTGTTCTGGGTCCCCCGACCGATGGGCTCACTGACGGTAGGCTGTCCTTCAGAGAACATACTGTTATACAGGATATGGAAGATTTATATGCTTAACAAGATAACATAGATATACAAAATATAGGGGTTGAAGATCAATTTATATTTCTGACTAACAGCAAACATACATCTTTCAGGAATAAATCTGTATTTTGTCCGTCATTTGCTAAGGGTCCCCACTTAGAGACATACTGTATGAGAGACTAGTGGAAAGAGATCTGCAACTTTTGGCCAAAGGCTATAATTTCTCAATTTCAGAACATAATAACTTGTCAAAGGAAGAATACCAACATCTTATCACCCTAAAGAAAAGGGATGATATAATAATAAAAAATGCCGACAAAGGGGGAGCTGTAGTGGTTCTTAATTCTAAAATGTACCACACTGAGGCCCTAAGACAGCTTAACAACACTGAGGCGTATTGCAAACTCACTACAGACCCCACACAGATGTACCTCAAAGAAATTGAGAAACTTATAGATCTGGGTAGGGAGTTGTGAGTTTTATCCAAACAAGAAGCAGATTTTCTTTTCAATCCTTTTCCCGCCATACCTATATTTCACCATCTCCCAAAGATTCATAAGTCACTTATATGCCCTCCGAGTAGACCAATTATATCTAGTATTGGATCTTTGGGAGATGGTGTATCTAGGTATGTGGATTTCTTTTTGCAGCCATTAGTCAAAAAACTTCCCTCATTTTTGAGGGACTCTTTTGACTTGCTTACAGACATTGGACAGATCACATGGTGTCACTCTTTTATTTGGGTAACACTAAATGTGACTTCACTCTATACCATTATTGAACACTCTATGGGTATAAAAGCGGTTAGTCACTTTCTTAATTTATCTAATCTTCACTTGGCACAAAACACGTTTATTTTGGATTATGTTATGTTTTTGTTGCAACACAATTATTTTTCTTTCAATGACCAATATTATTTACAGACACAGGGTACTGCTATGGGCACGTCATTCGCACCTTCTTACGCTAATTTATTTATGGGTCTATGGGAAACAATTCAAATTTTCGGGGATAATAATCCTTACAGAAAGCACATTAAATGTTATCGTCGCTACATTGACGACCTACTTCTTATTTGATGTGGGGATTCACAGACTCTTTCACTATTCCTTGACTATATCAATGCCAATGACTGTAATCTCAAGTTTACATCTACTACTCATGACCATCACATTGATTTTTTAGATCTGCATTTATACGTTGATACTAGATAACAAATACAAACTGACGTATATAGAAAGGAGAATTCTCGTAACTCCCTATTGAGAGCCAATAGTGCACACCCGAGACCACTGCTCAATGGTCAGTTTTTACGACTCAGAAGGATTTGTTCAACAGAAGAATCTTTCAATACTCAAGCCGAGAATCTTAAACTAAGATTTAAAACTCGTGGATACTCAGACAGTGTTCTGGATGATGCACTCTGCAATGCAAAACGTCTTAAAATGTAAGGAGGCAGGAGTCACGCCGCCCACAGCGTGCTCCTCACTCACCCGCGGCTCTGTCTGGGGCTCCCGCGGCTCACATGGATGTCTCCCTCATGGCGCCGAGCTCCGTTCCTCTCATACGCGCGCGCACGTCAGGTCTCCTCCTCGGTTCAGGGCGTGGGACCGCGCACGCATCCACAGGCGCTGCCACACGGAGGCGCGGCCACACAGGGGCGCACCAACCTTTTAAAGACACAGTACATTTCTCCAATGCCACAATACAATTCACCAATTCTTCTAGGATTTATAACTCCTCCTCCAGGAACTCATTTAGACCTATCCCTGTCTCAGCCTGGCCCATTCACACACCCCCATCTTGCTACTCAGCCATTGGTTCCTCGTACCTACATATACCCTCCAGTTTCATTAACTCATCGGCTGAGCATAGAACCAGTTGTTCTCATCACTCTCTGCCTCCCTAGTTCTGTTTCACAGATTTCCTCGTGTACCGGACCGGCTTCTGCTACGTCTTCCTGCACCTCTGGCATCCCGAACTCGGCATACGGCATCACAACTCTGGCATCATCTCTGGCATCCTGATTCTGGCTTACGGTAAACGACAACGTCTCTCTCTCTAACCCTGGACTTGGCTACCGCACCCTCTACCATCCGTACCTCTCCTAACCCGATCCCGGAATCCCAGACCACTCTTCAATCAAGACGTGCCCTCGTGGCTGTGGGTGGCGTAATAACATTTCCCACCTCAGCACCACGGTCCCATCTCGTTTGTGGTGAGCAATCCTGACATAAAAGAGCAGATCTCTTAGATAGATCTAAAAATAAAGAAAGAACGAATAAGAGTTATGAAAAAGAGACACCTCTATTTATCACGACCTACTCTAGACAAGCTGGTACCATCAAATCCATTCTAAATAAACACTGGGGGATACTTAGATTGGACAAAGATCTAGACGAATACACTAAATCCAATCCCAGAGTAGTGTACAAAAAAGCGAAGACATTAGGTACCCATCTTTCACCGAGTATGTTTAAAACCAAAATTACTACAAAAAGTACCATACCCAATGGGTTCTATAAATGTGGATCCTGTAAACTCTGCAAACATGCCTTACCAATTAAATCCATCAAAAGTGTACACACGGGTCAAAAATATAAGATTAAGTCCTTTTTGACTTGTAATAACAAATTTGTGGTGTACATCCTGAGCTGTCCATGTGGTTGCAGCTACATAGGAAGAACTATTAGACCTTTGAAAATTAGGATCAGTGAACATATCAGGACCATTAGGAATAAGGATGACAAATTTCCAGTTGCTAGACATTTTAATCATTGTTTAATGGGTTCAATAGATGACTTAACGTTCAGTGCTATTGAACATATCCCGAATCATCCAAGAGGTGGAGATAGAGAATCTCTTCTCAACTGTCGGGAAATGCATTGGATTTATACCCTTGGGACTTTGATGCCCAAGGGTATGAACATTGACTGGGAATTGAAACATTTCCTCAAATGAACTTCTTATGATATGTGATAATACTTAATATGACATTGTTCATGTTCCTTTCTCTACCTTTTACCTTTCCCTTCCCCTCCCCTTCCACACACTCCCCCCTTCCCCCCCTCCCCCACCACACCCAACACTCCCCCCCTTTCCTTTTCCCATTCTTTCCCACTCATTGTTGGGATATTGATATTAATTGGTTCATTTTATGATATACATACATTGTTTCTTTTCTGTATGACTATACTTATCATATGAATGGTTTATGGTTGAACTTAAGATAATTATGAATTATTCCTGAGAATCACTTATCGATATATTATAATCTCAAATTATATATATTTTTTCCCGTAGACTTAATGAATATACATATATCTACTGCATCTTCCCCTGCTATATACATCAGGCTATATTATGTGTCCTGGAAGATCCATATTACTATATGTATATACAGATACATCAGAATTATTAAGATTATCCATCCTACCAGATCAGTTTATTAGATTGCTTTTAATATGTTGTTTATGTCTTGTTTTTAACAGCTAATTTTGTCCATTCAGTGCATGCTGTTGTATCTCAGCATACACGGGCTGTGCTTCTGATTTAGGACGCCTCCCTCCCTCCCCGGCTTGAACGCGTCATCACCTAGGCACTGATTCCATTGGTATAGGGTCTGAGCAAATCGGATCGTAGTCTGACGATTTCGCGCTACCAATTATGTACGTCACGAATCAGCTGGAAGTGGAGTGACTCCTATATCAGCTGCTGCAGACGCAGTCTGTAAAACATTCTCTTTGACAAAGGGCGATGGCCCGAAACGCGTAAGAGGCTTTTACATCCCATGCCATGATGTCTACCATGGAATAAAGGATTTTTATCTATATATCGGTATCTAGCCCCCTTATTTTGGCTTGCTGTGCTCCGTTCTCCGCGAGAAACTACATGCTGTACACCGTCCACGTGATGCACGCCTGGGATCCACCGGACAGGAAAACTCTCCTACGTGAGTACCCCAGTTCATTCACTATGGCTGGGTGTCTACAAATATAAGTGTCTTTCTCCAGGGGGACATTATTATTGTGATATTGAGTAGTTAGAGATTTCTTTACTGACTTTACCTTTTTACACAGGTTCCCCACATTTTTAGGAGTTATTATATTAGACACGGACACATATGTGAACAGAGAGTGGTGGCTATCCCTGCCTGGCTTTATTCATTTATCCATCAGTTATATTGTAGATCATTATCTAGCAATACCCCACAGCTTAGCACGGATTTCTAGGAACCCTGCGTCCTAGTATCTTTTGGCTAAGCTAGTAGAGGATGCATTATGCAAAATGGCTAAGAGGTTCCTCGATAGGAGATATTCTAAAACAGAAGTAGATGTGGCTCTTACCAAAGCCCGGGCTGTGGATAGGAAATCCCTTCTTAACCCGCACGCAGCTGAAATGGAGGCCAAATGTATCAACATTAGCAGCACCTACACAACAGCTTCCAATTTAATCAAACATAGTATCAAAAAGAATTGGAACCCAAAATAGGCAGCGTTTGCCAGGTACCACCAAGGATGTGCTACCGTCGGGTAGGAACCTGAGGGACTTCCTGGTACAGGCTGACCCGTCTACCAAATACTGTATGCACCTGCAACTACATGGCTACAAAAGAAGCCTTGTGTATATAAATGCCATGGATGCATTAATTGTGTTTTTTTACAGACTGGCCAATCCTATGCCCATCCCATGTGTATTGCATAATGGGAAACCCATACACATTAAGATGTCCATGAACTTTGAGACTCGGTTCGTTGTTTACTTCATCAGATGCCCATGTGGGCTTTTCTACATAGGCAAAACTAGCCGTATGTTCAAAGAACGGGAGAGGGAAAAAAACGGAGCACTATCTCCAATGCTGTAAAAAACAGCCAATAAACCACAGGGTATGCGTTCCCAAAATAAAGCTATTTAATGGCTCAAGAATCAGTTACAAAACACACCAACGCGTTTCAGACCTTAGTGGTCCTTTATCAAGGTCCTTGATAAAGGACCACTAAGGTCTGAAACGCGTTGGTGTGTTTTGTAACTGATTCTTGAGCCATTAAATAGCTTTATTTTGGGAACGCATACCCTGTGGTTTATTGGCTGTTTTTTACAGCATTGGAGATAGTGCTCCGTTTTTTTCCCTCTCCCTGTCTGTGAAGATTTCCACAACGGAGGCACATTCAACCTGGAGGTGCTGGACATCTATAAGGACTTTCTTTTCATCGTGGAATCTGCTTTCCCAAGTGAGTCCGTTCCAGCTTTGCCTCAATCAAATTTCCAGGGATCATCAACCGGTAACTATCCTTACCTCATTGCCTTGTGGGATAGCTGTTTACCTGATCCAATAGGACATATATATCAACAGGTTGTCTTCCATTTCATTATAACAATTTTCAAACTACATAATTGTCTTGAGAGCATCACACATTTTTTTCTTGTATGTTCAAAGAACGCATGGCTGTCCACAGATCCACCATTAGAAAAGCGTTAATGGACAATAACACAGAGGAGGATTATAAACTGCTTCCGGTGGCTAGACACTTCAGACAGCAGAAACACAGTCTGTCAACACTGAGATGTATGCCCATCCTACAAGCCATCACCTCTACCCATGGTGGGGACCGGAATAGGCTCCTGCTGCAGCTGGAGGCTAAAATGATTCATGATCTAAAAACTATGTCCCCCTTTGGCCTCAATGAGGACTTCAGACTGGGGTGTTTCATCTAAGTCTATTCATTTATTGCATTGTCTCTCATATGTGCTTACTGTGCTGGATTTCACATCAGTTGACTGTTTTTTTTCTATTGCCCTTATCTGCTTGCATTAGTCCTTTCCTTAATTTTGTAGGTTACCCTTGATATTGTGTCTTGCATCCCCTTTCTCCACCTCCCTTCCCAGTTGTGTCCTTTTCCCTTGTTTTAACTCCGCCCTTCCCACTCCCCTCCCCCTCCTTCCCCCTACCCACCAAGCCCTCCCCTCCCTCCTTCCCTTTTGTTTCTTTGTTCGTTTCCCTCCCCCACTTACAGTAATAGAACAAGGTAAGAATCAAAAATCCAGCCGCTCCATGATACAAAGAGTAGGCACTCACCAGCAAAAAAGAAAGAGAAAGCGCCACAGTAGGCGTGAAACATGTGGGAGAGTAGTTAGTACTGTCTTTTTTTTTGTTTTTTATGTAGTCCATTAAAGTATACCTTTTTAACCCCTTTTTGCTGGTGAGTGTCTACTTTTTGTATCATGGAACGGCTGGATTTTTGATTCTTACCTTGTTCTATTGCTGTGAATGAGAATCTGCTTCACCACCGGATGCCTGGAGGTGACGCTTTTGGCAGCGTCAGGGCAGCTGCAGCAAGAAAGGATGATCAAGGCGGCGTATCATCGTGAGTAAAGGGTACTCCACGCCGGGCATAGCCAGGGTAAGGGGGACATTAGTGACAGCACCTCACAATTGGTTGTCCCCCCTGTGTCCCCTCCTTGTCACCATTATCTATCTGAACACAGAAAGTTGCAGCCCCTTAATCCTTTATTTTCCGGTGTCAACTCCTATTATCACTTTACCACTGCCTTAAGGCTTTATTTCCAACCTCCTGGAGCTTTCACACGGTTTTTTCTTTGTTCCCCACTTACAGTAGCCAAGATGTACTGTACTCTGTGACATTCACATCCACTTCTGTTGTACTTTGATGCTGCCATGCACAGTTGCCTCTTACTCCTGGCGCTGTTATACAGCCTTCACGGAGCACCTAGTGACCCCCCCCCCCCTCTTCCCTCACTGTGTCTATTACTGCTTAGCAGCCGGGACACGTGCGCCAACCATGCGCACTAGAAGGGCTCTGTCAGTGTGGGGTTTCCATGGTTTCTAGACGCTCCTTACTGTTGACAGCGCGGGAGATAGACGCATTGCAGTGACGTCATCCGCTCACGCGACGGAGATGGCTGCAGCTGCACAGGTGTGTGCGTTTTTAATGTTGATTAATTGATTAAACTGTTTGGTTGGTGGTGGGTATTTATAGGTGGTGGGTGTCACTGCGCCGTGAGCACTCCCTTGATAAAGGTCCTGTCCCTAGGACCGAAACGTCGGTGACTGTGCCTGCTTTTGAATACAATTCTTCTTGTGATATTACCCTGAGTGCTGTCTCTTCCTTATTTTGTGTTCCGTGGATCTCCTGTATCTTCTGGTAAGGAGCTTTGCTGTATACCTCATTTATGGGACAGGCACCTATTTACATCAGTATTAGTGTGCCATCTGTTCTCTTACTATATATATATACCATAATACTGAGTTAAGTTATGGTGAGTAAAAAAAGTGACAAAAACCCTCCACAGGAAAGCAAATATGCAAATACAACTGTATGCTCATCTGCATGTCTTAGGCAGGTCTGCAACCCCGCCTTTCCCCATCATCACCCAGCATACAGCACTTCCACTGCAGCAAGGGATTCTGGGAAATGACATGCAACTGAGCACACAGTGTCACTTTTTGCCTCAAGCTTAAGCCTATAGGGAACCATGTTAAAAATGGTTTTTGAGGCAAAAAGTGACACTGTGTGCTCATTTGCATGTCATATCCCAGAATCCCTTGCTGTAGTGGAAGTGCTATATGCTGGGTGATGATGGGGAAAGGAGGGGTTGCAGACCTGCCTAAGACATGCAGATGAGCATACAGTTGTATTTGCATATATATATATATATATATATATATATATATATATATATATATATATATATATATACATATATATATATATATATATATATATATATATATATATATATATTGTGACATAGTCCAAAGATGTTAGGCAGCTTTCTGCCCCATTTTAGAGCAGAAAGTGCAGGAATAGTTACAAATGATCCGTTCCACAGCTTCCCATTAACTCAGTCAGCTGGATGGAAAATCCAGACCACAGATTACCATGGCTCTAGTTCTCCCTCACCTGCTCTTCTAATCACATGCACAGGTATTTAGAGCAGAGAGGTTTTGCATTTCTCTCTCTCTCTCCTTGGAGCCTGGAGGCTGGGGGTATCGCTGCTCCCCTGCATCCAGTATCGGGGTTGACGGCCCCTCCACGTATCACAGTACCAGAGGATTTGCCTGGACTCCACGAACAGATAAGACAAAACAAATGGTTACTGCTGTTGCTAAAAGACTGTGCTGTATCTTGTGTCCCTAAATGAAAGAGCATTGTTTTAAGCTGGGGAACCAGTTTAGTTGGCCAGCAGCTGTTAGAGAGACTAATTCTGATGTGTAGTTAGATCCCTGAAAGGGATAGGATTTTGCTTATATGATTTTGGTTTTATTTCTTGAAATAACAGTGTGGGAAATATTGTAACACTGAAATATGTGAACTGCTGAATGAAAGTATCTGAGTACCTCTAACCTTCACATGTTAAAGCTGCAGTACCTTACTTGGATGAAAATAAAGCAGGCAGAAGCCTGAGTTAAGCAGCATAATACTTTGCATGATCCTGTTTGTTGTATAATTAACCCTAGAAGACTGTGTCGGGAAGAACCCAGACAGACGTCAGCACTACAAAAGAGGGGCGTTTGTCACATATGGTGTAAGAATGCGGGCAGACACTAAAGTCTGTGGGTTTGCAAATAAATGCGGGGGTTTAAAATGGCCGCCCAGCTAAAGTAAAATACAGAGGCTATGAGTGAAGTCTGTTCCACTGTGTATATCAGTTGTGCTTCTAGCATACACAGAGAATGTGCGAAGTGTGGATGCAATAGCACCCTGAACCCAAACAGAAAACCAAAATGTTTTGCTGAAGAAAAAAAAAAAATTTTGCATCTAGCAAGTGCTGTTTGTAAAGCTAATGTCTGTTGCTGAAGTGAGTGAAATTGCAGCTAGCAATTGTCCCTACCGGGTTTTTAAAATGGCCGACTTGAAATGTTTGTTTTGTAATGTACATAATCATGCAAAACAGTGTCCCTTCAGGCCATACGATGATGATGATGATGATGATAATGACGATTCGTGTGTGGCCCCTGGAGGAGAGCCATACCTACAGGTGAATTTGGTGTGCTGGACCTGTCGTGAAGTGGGTCACATGGAAGATGTGTGCCCCAAAATTTTCAAAGACAAACAGCTGCAAAAGCAAGCAACGCCCTGTGAGTGCAAGCAAGATGTGGAAGCTGATACCAGTGAGTGTGTGCCCAGTACCACTGATATCTCTGGGGCTAATAAAGCAAAAAGAAAGAAGAAAAAGAAAACTGTTCCTCAAGTCACAGGGGAAGTGACCGAGCCACTTGAACCTGCGCTGTCAGGACATGCGTCAGAAAGGCGCCAAGATGTGCTGCAGACCGGAGGGACCGGCAGAATTGTCACGGGAACAGTGGCAAAGGAAAAGGAGGAGCAGAGGGAAGCTGAATCCTTGAACCAGGATAAAGAGGCTTTGGTTTCTGCACTCCAAGCTGCCCGCCATAATTATGAAGTCCTGTGGCAGGATTTGGTGAAGGAGCGAGAATGTTGGAAGAAGGAGCAAGAATCTAACAATAAGGTGCGAGAAGCGAATGCCGAGTTACAGAGGTGTATACTTCCAGCTTTACAAGAGCACGAGGCTTTGAAGAAAACAGAGTCTCTCTTACGGAGTGAGCTGGAAGAGGTGACGACTAGTCTGGAAAAGGCCAACACCGTAATTGTCACCATGGATGGAAAACAGATTAAGTCTGACAAATTGATTGCTATCCTAAAACAGAAATACGGGAAGGCTCTACAAGAGGTTCATGCGCTCAGCACAGAGGTGCAACACTTGCGCCTGGAGGGCCACGGTCTGAACACAGAGCTGGGAATATTGAAAGAAACCTATGAGAATGCCCTGAGTAATTTAGAGACTGTAAAAAGAGAGAATGTAAGTCTGACACAGAAAAATTCAGACTTGACTGACCAGATCAGTGAAGGTGATGAGAAGCTTCACCAAGCAGAAAAAGTGGAGAAGCAATTGATCCAGGACAAGTTAGAAATGCAGGAAGCACTGCAGAATACAGAATCAGCGGCGATCCAGGCGACACAAACTGCAGAGCTCCAAAAAATGGAGGCGCTGATGCAAACCCAGAGCAAGCACCAGATAGAGGTGAAGACCCTGAGGGAGGTCTGGCACGATCAGGTTGAAGAGCTGCAGAAGCAGATGGCTGAGCGCGAGATACAGTGCGCCAAGAGAGAGGAGATCTCCGTCCGTCAGGTGGTCTGCCTGACATTGCGCTATGAAAGCGAGATGGCCGATATCTACAAGCAGCTGGACCACATGGCAAATGAGGGGGCCCGGCTGCAGCTGGAGCTGGACAAGACCCAGAAGGAGCACCTGCAGCTGCAGGTCAAGAATAGAGAAAATGAAACAGAGTTAAACCTCGCTCTGAAACAAATGACGGACATGGGAGAAGCGGCTAAAGTGGTTCAGTCGGGCTATCAATCCTACCTCCTAACCAAGCAAGCTGTACGTTCCTATACGTGTATCTTCAATGCTGTTGCAATATTACGATTTGCTATAAAGATGAAGTTGGAGAAAGAGATTCCAAGGCTAAAAGAGACACGGTCACAAAAGGAGACCAGGGAACGTAAACTCAATGCCCTCACTGATGACAAAGAGGAAGGAGAAAGAATTGACTTTGATTGTTCTGCTGTTATTCCAGAAACAGATAGGCACCCTCCTGAGAATATTCTCCCTGATCTGGGATTCAAAAATCCAGATCCTCAATTTCATTTACGTTGTCCAGAAGATTATCAAACCAGTGGACACACCCAGGACACCACAGAAGATGTTTTAGCCAAGTGGGTGGCAGTTCCTGAAAACACAAACTTGTTGACAGATCCTGATGACGTGGTTAATATGGACTACGTTTGTACAGAGGCAACTAGGTCTCCAAAACCCAAAGGCCTGGTAATGGCCACAAAAGGGAAATCAAAGATTGAAAAGAAAAAACAACGAAGGTTAACACGACGCCTGAATAGTTCCATATCTCACCAATCTGGACCACACTGTGGAGCCAAGGAGAATCTGGTCCAAGGGTCTCATCAGAAGCTAAAGAAACAGTCCAGTCATTTGCAGGTTGCAGCGAACTATGAAATAAAGTCAAAGGATGCAATAGACTGGAAGTAAAAAAAAAAAAAAAAAAAAATAAATGTTTGGGGGAACTGACCGATTTTTTTTTTTTATTACACGTGTGGACTATGTCACGGACACTTAACTTTGCAAATAAGCATTTTGTCAATATTACAATGTTATATTGGTTCTCTGTGTTGAAAATGTAGCTAAACTACAAATTAATATACAGGGTTGATGGCCCTTAAGATTACAAGGCTGTAGTATAAGAAAAAAAAAAATATTGGTTGCTTACAATATGGAAAAAAAAAAAAAAAAAAAATGCCCTTTTCGGTTGGTAAATTTATAATGAGGTTCATATTCTAGAGTAGAAAAACCCAGGGAGGTAATAGAAATTGTCTGGTTTTGTGAATATATTTAGCAGATCCTGGGTTGCAAGAATGTGTGCTAGACATTTATTTTTCAAAATAGTTCCCTAATAGAGAGCAACAAAAAAAAAATATGTTTGCCAAGTATAGTCTCTTATGACGAAACCTATTGTCCATAATTGCCGTGGAAAAAGTTCATATTCGTGTCATGTGAATACTTAATGTTGTACTGAGGAGTTAGCTCAAGTATTTCAGGTAGGACGCTCACCCCAGTGAGGTCCATGGCCGCTCACCCCAGTAGGTGTGAGCTGGGGAGGGGGATATGTGACATAGTCCAAAGATGTTAGGCAGCTTTCTGCCCCATTTTAGAGCAGAAAGTGCAGGAATAGTTACAAATGATCCGTTCCACAGCTTCCCATTAACTCAGTCAGCTGGATGGAAAATCCAGACCACAGATTACCATGGCTCTAGTTCTCCCTCACCTGCTCTTCTAATCACATGCACAGGTATTTAGAGCAGAGAGGTTTTGCATTTCTCTCTCTCTCTCCTTGGAGCCTGGAGGCTGGGGGTATCGCTGCTCCCCTGCATCCAGTATCGGGGTTGACGGCCCCTCCACGTATCACAGTACCAGAGGATTTGCCTGGACTCCACGAACAGATAAGACAAAACAAATGGTTACTGCTGTTGCTAAAAGACTGTGCTGTATCTTGTGTCCCTAAATGAAAGAGCATTGTTTTAAGCTGGGGAACCAGTTTAGTTGGCCAGCAGCTGTTAGAGAGACTAATTCTGATGTGTAGTTAGATCCCTGAAAGGGATAGGATTTTGCTTATATGATTTTGGTTTTATTTCTTGAAATAACAGTGTGGGAAATATTGTAACACTGAAATATGTGAACTGCTGAATGAAAGTATCTGAGTACCTCTAACCTTCACATGTTAAAGCTGCAGTACCTTACTTGGATGAAAATAAAGCAGGCAGAAGCCTGAGTTAAGCAGCATAATACTTTGCATGATCCTGTTTGTGGTATAATTAACCCTAGAAGACTGTGTCGGGAAGAACCCAGACAGACGTCAGCACTACAAAAGAGGGGCGTTTGTCACAATATATATATATATATACATACACACATCTATATATTAACTAGCAACAAGAAATTAATTTGTAACTCCATTAATACCTTATTAAAACAGATTATTTGATATTACGCTCTCTGGTTGTATCACATGACAGCTCCCCCTGCCTCACTGCCAGTGACCCTCTCTCAATGATCTCATTATTTTCCTGCAAGATAGGTTTGACACCTTGAAAGAGGCCTATCGTTTATAGCACAACAATGCCTCCTAAACACCCCTTAAACATGATCCGGTTGAACATTACCAACTATTGTTTAGAGAACTTCTTATGGGTGCACAGGGTATTGGCCTCATCAGTCCCTCAGAGTTTAAATATTTATATTTACAGCATCCGAGAACACCTGTCATCTACTACAGTATATCCCAAAAATTCACAAAAAAACTCTAGACAATCCTCCTGGCAGACCAATAGTCTCGGGGGTGGACTCTATGACATCAAATGTGTCCCACACATCAAATGTAGACCACTATCTAAAACCGCATGTGGTCAAACTATGATCTTATTTGAGGGACATTTTGCATGTTGTTGACTCCACCTCCGAGATTGTTTGGAAAAACACCTACCTTTGGGCTACATGTGACGTGGCTTCACTCTATACGTGTGCTAAACATCACAAGGGTATAGGTGCAGTCAGACACTTCTTGGAAATGGACATTACATTATGTGCTACCCAGAGAGAGTTTCTTCTTTCCAGTATATAATTTATACTGGAAAAAAATCTATTTTTTTTTTTTTTTACAGACTTGTGGTACGGCCATGTTTGGGGAGGTGCTCGGCTGGGGGTGGGTTTGGTGTTCTATGGCCGGTACGTAGATGATCTGATCATTGTGTGGGCTGTGGATTAAGAGGAATTCCACTATTCTGTCCACATTCAGCAACAATGATATGGATCTCAAATTCACTTATCACATAGACCCTTACAAAATGTTTTTTTTGGATTGGGAACTCTTGGTGTATGATGATTGTAAAATCTGCACAAAAATGTATTTTAAACCTGTGTCCACCAATGGGTAAATACACTCATGTAGCAATCACTACAGGAGATGGTTGGAAAACTTTCCAAGAAGTCAGTTTCTGAGGATCAGGAGGAATTGTTCGTCAGAGTCTGATTTCAATATCCAGAGTCAACTACTAGATAGTAGGTTTTTGGCTAAAGGATATGGTAGGGGACAGGTACTTGAGACTCTAGAGTCGGTGAAACAAATGGATAAGGTTTGTCTTTTAGAACAATCTCGGAACAAACGGGTGAAACGCTGTGGTACAAATAAGAACGCAAATTTGGTTGATTCATTACATGAATTCCCAAAGTTCACTACAAAGTACAACCCATGTGCACACCTGATTAAAAAAGCTCTAAACAAACATTGGAGAATCTTAACGAGTAACCCCTGTATTGGTTCAAAATTGCCCAAGCAGATTCCAGTGGTTTTTCAAAAGTGCTAGGAATATGAAGACCATCTTGGCGCCCAGTAAATTGATATCAGTTAATTTATTATTTTTTTATTTATAAAATATTTTACCCGTAAGTAATACATTGAGAGTTACCTCTTTTTTTCATGTATGTCTGGGCACAGAGTTAAGACAAATAAAACATGGCTACAAATACAGTTACATAAATTAACAGGGTATACATTATATACAAGACATTGCATGCACAGTTAAAGAAAATATATATTATGGGCTTATGAAACAGTTACATACCGGATTAAAATGTGAGACAGACTTAGATTTTAAAGAACTTCAACTGGTGGTGGATGTGAGAGTCTCCGGTAGGTTGTTCCAGTTTTGGGGTGCACGGTAAGAGAAGGAGGAACGGCCAGATACTTTGTTGAGCCTTGGGACCATGAACAGTCTTTTGGAGTCTGATCTCAGATAAGTGCTGCATGTAGTAGGGTTGAGGAGCTTGTTCAGATAGCTGGGTAGCTTGCCCATAAAGAATGTAAAGGCAAGACAGGAAAGGTGAACTTTGTGCCTAAACTCGAGTGATGACCAATCTAGTTCTTTGAGCATTTCGCAGTGATGTGTGTTGTAGTTGCATTGGAGAACAAAACGACAAATTTAATTGTAGAGGGTGTCAAGTTTGCTAAGGTGGGTTTGAGGAGCCGAGCCATATACTATGTCTCCATAGTCAATAATTGGCATTAGCATCTGCTATACGATACGCTTTCTGACCAGGAGACTTAGGGAGGATTTGTTCCTGTAAAGTACCCCTAGTATGGCATAGGTCTTGGTTTTCAGGGTATCAATGTGCATCCCGAACGTTAAGTGGGAGTCAAACCATATGCCCAGGTATTTAAAACTAGTGACAGGGGTTAGGGTGTTAGTATTGGTTCTAATCTGGAGCTTAGTCGCTGGAAGCTTTAAAAATGTAGTATTGGTCCCAAATACCATTGTTACAGTCTTGTCAGTGTTTAAAAACAGTTTGTTGTGGGAAATCCAGTTTTTGAGTCTCAAAATTCAGACTGAAGTATGTGTTGAAGGTCGGAGAGGCTATGGCTGTGTACATATATGATTGTGTCATCTGCATACATGTGTATTGAGGCTTCCTTACAAGGTGTGGGAAGATCATTGATGAACACTGAGAAGAGTAGGGGCCCCAGAACAGAGCCTTGCGGGACACCACAGGTGATATCCAGGGGGTTCGAGTTAGAGCCTGAGATGGACACATGTTGGGATCTTCCTGATAGGTAGGACTGAAACCAGTTTAAAGCATGCTTCTCTATTCCAGAGCTCTGGAGTTTGTTAAGCAGGATAGCATGATCAACAGTATCAAAAGCCTTTGCAAAATCTAGGAATACTGTACCAGTGAGTTGTCCTCGTTCCATTCCACACTGGATTTCATTGCAAACTTTAAGCAGGGTAGTTACGGTGGAATGTTTGGGGCGAAAGCCAGATTGGAATTGGCTAGGGAAATTTGTCTTGGAACAGTAATCGCTTAGTTGGGAGTAGACACATTTTTCCATGACTTTGGATAGAATTGGGAGAAGTGAGATTGGCCTGTAGTTTGAGACAGTGTTTTTGTCCCCACTTTTGAAGATTGGGACAACTCTGGCAGTAAGTTTTGTCAACTAATCTAGATAAGAGGACGTTTGTGAGTGGTAACCATCAGTGTGGTAGAGGTTGTTGTATTACGTGCAAGCACCTCAAACTAACACAAGATATTGTTTCACATAGTAACATCTCAGAACATACTGTGATAGGCCATATCACCGTCTGTCTATCTACATACGTGGTATATGCAATTTCTTGTAGCTGTTGACCACAATATATTGGTAGGTCGATGCATACGTTGGCAACATGGTTTCTTGAACATCGCTAGCAAGTTATAAGAGGCTTCCAGATGCACAGTTTATTTAGACACTTCGTGGAAAAACATCATAAAGATCCAAAGTCAATGACCATCATGGGCTTGGAAGCTTTTTCACCCTCAGTACTGGGGGGAGACCGTTCAAGAGGCTGTGTGCCAAAGAAACTTTTGTATCTACACACTGGACACCTTGTCAACAAAGAGGTTTAATGATAGATGCAAGTACCATCGTTTAGACCTTTGCCGGATCCCTCTGTCTCAGCCTGTATGTGTCTCATTTGGTAATTTTAGAGCAGCAATTTACTCATTATATTAATTTCAGTTTATTTAGTTTATATACTATGTTTGCTTATCTGGTTTCCATTTGTTTTTTAATATCATTTAATATATATTTATAGTCTAAAAATATCTAATATGTTTTTTGTTTTATGATATTTACACATTATGAGTTCAACAAATGTATAATATTTCATTCATTTGCATACTTAGTTATCAGTGTACACATTCTGTGTGAGTGAAGTTGTGTTATCCCGGCTCTGCTGTTTTTTTTACATCTATGTCACAGTTACATGTGGCAGGTTTTCAACCATTTTTTGTTCCTGTCTACTTGGTTTGCACACTTTTTACCCAATAGTCTTCTTACTGAATTGTTTATGCGAGATCTCCTTTAGTGGGCATTTTTCATCTAGTCTCCTTTATATACTTATTCAAGTATAAGATACCTTTTTTCAAGAGTATTACTCTAGCAGTTCTCATATTTATATTGATAGATTTTATATATTTACATTTAATCAGTGTTCATAAATTCATTGGATTTTTAATGTGACTAATCAATTTATGTTGATTCTAAACATGTATTGAGAGCTATTAGTTTTTATTAATGCTAGCTGTGTTCTGGTTTTAATTTTGTATTCATGTTGAGCATTTATAAGGTGCTATGGTTACCACCATACTCTTAATGATTACTGAGTGAATTTCATGGGATCAGTATAAGTAATTAGTATCAGCTGGTTTTCAAGCAATAAGAGTACCGGAGGAACCATGAGCCCCTCAGCTTCTGACAAAGTTGCATAGAC
Organism: Ascaphus truei; assembly: GCF_040206685.1. Classification (NCBI taxonomy): domain Eukaryota; kingdom Metazoa; phylum Chordata; class Amphibia; order Anura; family Ascaphidae; genus Ascaphus; species Ascaphus truei. Next base: position 30,153 of record NW_027455571.1, read on the forward strand.
GTAACGAAGCGCATAAGGTGATTCAGTTCCCCAGAGAAGGCATATGCAGGACGGAACGACTGAGTGAGAGCTCAGTCAAGGACTATTCGGTTCATCACTCAGGGACCTTTGGGAAGAAATTGGTGAAACTCCAGGCAAAGTCACCACATGCCGGAGGACTGAGTTTGGTGCATACCTGCACTACTTCCGGTTTTCAGCTCATGAGAGAAGCACTCACTGCTGACCAGGTACGTGGAGTATATGCAGCTGAGATGGGGACTGACTATTGAGTATTACACTCATAAATGCGATTTAACATCCGATGTTAATGATTGTAACCATTGTTGTTTTTAAAGTTGTATTAAAATGTTCAAGCAATATTATGCCAGGAGAGTGCATCTCTCTATCTATCCTATCTATCTATCAGATAATGATAAAATCAGTGCATTGTTGCCCGACTTTGCATTGATTTATCGCGCACTAAAACATTTTATCAGTTCTATCATGCTTTAAATCTTAGCGAGTGGCAACTGATAGATAAAATTCAGCCATGAAGAGCTGCATGGAGACGTTGCGTCTCCATGCACGGCTCTTACAGGCGATCGTCCAGTTAAAATATTGATTTTTATAATAGTGTACGTCAGCCGGGGGTCTCCTGAGCTGAACCGCATTGATTTCAGCCTCAGGGACCCCTACTTCCCAAGATACAGGCCCCATTGGTTTTAAATCTCCCGTGTCACGTGACCGTGGGATTTAAATCCTGAAGTGTGATACCAGCACCCCATAACGGGGCCTGTATCTCGGGAAGTAGGGGGTCCCCAAGGCTGAAATCAACATGGTTCACTCAAAAGACCCCCTGCTCCCGCACACTAGTATCAAAACCCAGATAAACTAAAAAAAATGTATTACCGTAGCAGCTATCCGCTATGGTAATGAAGCTACTTCAATTTAATTTTTAATAATAGTGTGCTGGAGCAGGGACTCTCCTCAGCTGAACAGCATTGATTTGTGCCTCAGGAAGGTCGGAGAGGCTATGGCTGTGTACATATATGATTGTGTCATCTGCATACATGTGTATTGAGGCTTCCTTACAAGGTGTGGGAAGATCATTGATGAACACTGAGAAGAGTAGGGGCCCCAGAACAGAGCCTTGCGGGACACCACAGGTGATATCCAGGGGGTTCGAGTTAGAGCCTGAGATGGACACATGTTGGGATCTTCCTGATAGGTAGGACTGAAACCAGTTTAAAGCATGCTTCTCTATTCCAGAGCTCTGGAGTTTGTTAAGCAGGATAGCATGATCAACAGTATCAAAAGCCTTTGCAAAATCTAGGAATACTGTACCAGTGAGTTGTCCTCGTTCCATTCCACACTGGATTTCATTGCAAACTTTAAGCAGGGTAGTTACGGTGGAATGTTTGGGGCGAAAGCCAGATTGGAATTGGCTAGGGAAATTTGTCTTGGAACAGTAATCGCTTAGTTGGGAGTAGACACATTTTTCCATGACTTTGGATAGAATTGGGAGAAGTGAGATTGGCCTGTAGTTTGAGACAGTGTTTTTGTCCCCACTTTTGAAGATTGGGACAACTCTGGCAGTAAGTTTTGTCAACTAATCTAGATAAGAGGACGTTTGTGAGTGGTAACCATCAGTGTGGTAGAGGTTGTTGTATTACGTGCAAGCACCTCAAACTAACACAAGATATTGTTTCACATAGTAACATCTCAGAACATACTGTGATAGGCCATATCACCGTCTGTCTATCTACATACGTGGTATATGCAATTTCTTGTAGCTGTTGACCACAATATATTGGTAGGTCGATGCATACGTTGGCAACATGGTTTCTTGAACATCGCTAGCAAGTTATAAGAGGCTTCCAGATGCACAGTTTATTTAGACACTTCGTGGAAAAACATCATAAAGATCCAAAGTCAATGACCATCATGGGCTTGGAAGCTTTTTCACCCTCAGTACTGGGGGGAGACCGTTCAAGAGGCTGTGTGCCAAAGAAACTTTTGTATCTACACACTGGACACCTTGTCAACAAAGAGGTTTAATGATAGATGCAAGTACCATCGTTTAGACCTTTGCCGGATCCCTCTGTCTCAGCCTGTATGTGTCTCATTTGGTAATTTTAGAGCAGCAATTTACTCATTATATTAATTTCAGTTTATTTAGTTTATATACTATGTTTGCTTATCTGGTTTCCATTTGTTTTTTAATATCATTTAATATATATTTATAGTCTAAAAATATCTAATATGTTTTTTGTTTTATGATATTTACACATTATGAGTTCAACAAATGTATAATATTTCATTCATTTGCATACTTAGTTATCAGTGTACACATTCTGTGTGAGTGAAGTTGTGTTATCCCGGCTCTGCTGTTTTTTTTACATCTATGTCACAGTTACATGTGGCAGGTTTTCAACCATTTTTTGTTCCTGTCTACTTGGTTTGCACACTTTTTACCCAATAGTCTTCTTACTGAATTGTTTATGCGAGATCTCCTTTAGTGGGCATTTTTCATCTAGTCTCCTTTATATACTTATTCAAGTATAAGATACCTTTTTTCAAGAGTATTACTCTAGCAGTTCTCATATTTATATTGATAGATTTTATATATTTACATTTAATCAGTGTTCATAAATTCATTGGATTTTTAATGTGACTAATCAATTTATGTTGATTCTAAACATGTATTGAGAGCTATTAGTTTTTATTAATGCTAGCTGTGTTCTGGTTTTAATTTTGTATTCATGTTGAGCATTTATAAGGTGCTATGGTTACCACCATACTCTTAATGATTACTGAGTGAATTTCATGGGATCAGTATAAGTAATTAGTATCAGCTGGTTTTCAAGCAATAAGAGTACCGGAGGAACCATGAGCCCCTCAGCTTCTGACAAAGTTGCATAGACGTAACGAAGCGCATAAGGTGATTCAGTTCCCCAGAGAAGGCATATGCAGGACGGAACGACTGAGTGAGAGCTCAGTCAAGGACTATTCGGTTCATCACTCAGGGACCTTTGGGAAGAAATTGGTGAAACTCCAGGCAAAGTCACCACATGCCGGAGGACTGAGTTTGGTGCATACCTGCACTACTTCCGGTTTTCAGCTCATGAGAGAAGCACTCACTGCTGACCAGGTACGTGGAGTATATGCAGCTGAGATGGGGACTGACTATTGAGTATTACACTCATAAATGCGATTTAACATCCGATGTTAATGATTGTAACCATTGTTGTTTTTAAAGTTGTATTAAAATGTTCAAGCAATATTATGCCAGGAGAGTGCATCTCTCTATCTATCCTATCTATCTATCAGATAATGATAAAATCAGTGCATTGTTGCCCGACTTTGCATTGATTTATCGCGCACTAAAACATTTTATCAGTTCTATCATGCTTTAAATCTTAGCGAGTGGCAACTGATAGATAAAATTCAGCCATGAAGAGCTGCATGGAGACGTTGCGTCTCCATGCACGGCTCTTACAGGCGATCGTCCAGTTAAAATATTGATTTTTATAATAGTGTACGTCAGCCGGGGGTCTCCTGAGCTGAACCGCATTGATTTCAGCCTCAGGGACCCCTACTTCCCAAGATACAGGCCCCATTGGTTTTAAATCTCCCGTGTCACGTGACCGTGGGATTTAAATCCTGAAGTGTGATACCAGCACCCCATAACGGGGCCTGTATCTCGGGAAGTAGGGGGTCCCCAAGGCTGAAATCAACATGGTTCACTCAAAAGACCCCCTGCTCCCGCACACTAGTATCAAAACCCAGATAAACTAAAAAAAATGTATTACCGTAGCAGCTATCCGCTATGGTAATGAAGCTACTTCAATTTAATTTTTAATAATAGTGTGCTGGAGCAGGGACTCTCCTCAGCTGAACAGCATTGATTTGTGCCTCAGGAAGGTCGGAGAGGCTATGGCTGTGTACATATATGATTGTGTCATCTGCATACATGTGTATTGAGGCTTCCTTACAAGGTGTGGGAAGATCATTGATGAACACTGAGAAGAGTAGGGGCCCCAGAACAGAGCCTTGCGGGACACCACAGGTGATATCCAGGGGGTTCGAGTTAGAGCCTGAGATGGACACATGTTGGGATCTTCCTGATAGGTAGGACTGAAACCAGTTTAAAGCATGCTTCTCTATTCCAGAGCTCTGGAGTTTGTTAAGCAGGATAGCATGATCAACAGTATCAAAAGCCTTTGCAAAATCTAGGAATACTGTACCAGTGAGTTGTCCTCGTTCCATTCCACACTGGATTTCATTGCAAACTTTAAGCAGGGTAGTTACGGTGGAATGTTTGGGGCGAAAGCCAGATTGGAATTGGCTAGGGAAATTTGTCTTGGAACAGTAATCGCTTAGTTGGGAGTAGACACATTTTTCCATGACTTTGGATAGAATTGGGAGAAGTGAGATTGGCCTGTAGTT
>NW_027455572.1:0-34532 GCF_040206685.1 Ascaphus truei
TCTGCACCATAAAAGTTCATTTGAATCAAAAATAATGTCATCTTTTAAGTGAGGCGCTATTGAAATCTTGGGGGTCTAAGTGTCAAGACAATCTTGACATAAAACGGAGGCATCATTTTCAATCATTCAATAATGATGTGGTTTTGGATGACAGTATTCTATGAGATATCATGGGAAAATAATAGGAGACATAATGGAAATACAGTATCGTCCAATTTGTGACCATAATGGGAATATACATAGCGCTTCCTTCACAGGAAATAATACATGTGACATAACGGGAATGTAGTAAGTATGTGGGTTTGGCTGGGATTATCCTACATCCTGCAGGGATATAATAACTGGGAAAACGCTATATTTGATACCGCCACGTTGTGGGATGAGCGAGTAAACATTGCATGTCATTTCCCAGAATCCCTTGCTGCAGTGGGAGCACTGTATGCTACTGTACTGTAGGTGATAATGGTTGAAATATATATATATATATATATATATATATATAGATATATATACATACACATCAACCAGTACAATAATTTAAAAGGGGGGAATTAAAATGGTTGAAGTGGATAATGACAAGTATATACCGATCCAAAAAAACAACTCCTGAGCATGTATGTACTGCTTACATGGATGTACTATTAGCATGTACAGTGTTGTTTGTTACTGCAGTTACCAATTTATTTCCATTTTAAATATTTAATTTCTCTGAAATGGTGCAAGCAAATTGTATGAAAAGTTGCAAACGAATACATGAATGTTTTGTATCCAGAGTCAGGGGGATGAGATGAGATGGGGTCATGTTCATACAGTATTTGAACTGTACATTACTAAAAGAAGGCTTTTTTTCTATGCAGATACAGTATAGTGTTTCAAACACATGCTATACACACGTACACACACATACACATACACACACACACACACACACACACACGAGGTAATGTAAAGATGTGGGTGAACAGAGCGAAAAAGATTGTACTAGAAACGCTTATTAACATCAAAGGAATGGGCCTAAAGCAAAAGTTTGAACAGCAGCAGCTGCAGTACCCCTGATATCTATGGATGGGACAGATACCCCCTGCAGACGCACGCACGCACGCACGCACGCACGCACGCACGCACACACACAGGGAGGGGTCTGTAGTGTGACAGAGCACACCAGCTTCGCTACCAGGCACTCCTTCTTGAATTAAAATAAAACTATCTCCTTACCTCTTTCTGGATGCCCCCTCTTTACCAACAAGAGGGACAGGACCAGCTCTCCTCAGCTTCCATTTTCCTCTTCCTTTCCTCTCTCCCTTGAAAACTTTCTGCACCTGAGACAGTGGGAGGGAGGGAGATAGAGCATGAAACAGCACCCCAAATCCTGTCCCATTACAAGCAGCACAGGCTTCTGTCCGTCTACTCCTCTGCCTCCAGTCATTTGCATGGGAGGGAGGAGCTGCTTGCTCTCTCTCTCCCTCTTTCTCCCTCTCTCTCCTCTCCCTCTCTCCCTCCCTCTCTCTTTTAGAAGCTTTACACCTGCCATCCTGCCTACAGTATGTGATGATATCACAATGTCTCTCTTACATCACAGACAGGCTGACATCATCACACAGGCTGGCGGCCAGCAAGAGACAGAAATGCAGATAGAGACACACTGACAAATACATACACTGTAGGCACAGGCACCATGCGGCTTCTGCACCATAAAAGTTCATTTGAATCAAAAATAATGTCATCTTTTAAGTGAGGCGCTATTGAAATCTTGGGGGTCTAAGTGTCAAGACAATCTTGACATAAAACGGAGGCATCATTTTCAATCATTCAATAATGATGTGGTTTTGGATGACAGTATTCTATGAGATATCATGGGAAAATAATAGGAGACATAATGGAAATACAGTATCGTCCAATTTGTGACCATAATGGGAATATACATAGCGCTTCCTTCACAGGAAATAATACATGTGACATAACGGGAATGTAGTAAGTATGTGGGTTTGGCTGGGATTATCCTACATCCTGCAGGGATATAATAACTGGGAAAACGCTATATTTGATACCGCCACGTTGTGGGATGAGCGAGTAAACATTGCATGTCATTTCCCAGAATCCCTTGCTGCAGTGGGAGCACTGTATGCTACTGTACTGTAGGTGATAATGGTTGAAATATATATATATATATATATATATATATATATATATATAGATATATATACATACACATCAACCAGTACAATAATTTAAAAGGGGGGAATTAAAATGGTTGAAGTGGATAATGACAAGTATATACCGATCCAAAAAAACAACTCCTGAGCATGTATGTACTGCTTACATGGATGTACTATTAGCATGTACAGTGTTGTTTGTTACTGCAGTTACCAATTTATTTCCATTTTAAATATTTAATTTCTCTGAAATGGTGCAAGCAAATTGTATGAAAAGTTGCAAACGAATACATGAATGTTTTGTATCCAGAGTCAGGGGGATGAGATGAGATGGGGTCATGTTCATACAGTATTTGAACTGTACATTACTAAAAGAAGGCTTTTTTTCTATGCAGATACAGTATAGTGTTTCAAACACATGCTATACACACGTACACACACATACACATACACACACACACACACACACACACACGAGGTAATGTAAAGATGTGGGTGAACAGAGCGAAAAAGATTGTACTAGAAACGCTTATTAACATCAAAGGAATGGGCCTAAAGCAAAAGTTTGAACAGCAGCAGCTGCAGTACCCCTGATATCTATGGATGGGACAGATACCCCCTGCAGACGCACGCACGCACGCACGCACGCACGCACGCACGCACGCACACACACAGGGAGGGGTCTGTAGTGTGACAGAGCACACCAGCTTCGCTACCAGGCACTCCTTCTTGAATTAAAATAAAACTATCTCCTTACCTCTTTCTGGATGCCCCCTCTTTACCAACAAGAGGGACAGGACCAGCTCTCCTCAGCTTCCATTTTCCTCTTCCTTTCCTCTCTCCCTTGAAAACTTTCTGCACCTGAGACAGTGGGAGGGAGGGAGATAGAGCATGAAACAGCACCCCAAATCCTGTCCCATTACAAGCAGCACAGGCTTCTGTCCGTCTACTCCTCTGCCTCCAGTCATTTGCATGGGAGGGAGGAGCTGCTTGCTCTCTCTCTCCCTCTTTCTCCCTCTCTCTCCTCTCCCTCTCTCCCTCCCTCTCTCTTTTAGAAGCTTTACACCTGCCATCCTGCCTACAGTATGTGATGATATCACAATGTCTCTCTTACATCACAGACAGGCTGACATCATCACACAGGCTGGCGGCCAGCAAGAGACAGAAATGCAGATAGAGACACACTGACAAATACATACACTGTAGGCACAGGCACCATGCGGCTTCTGCACCATAAAAGTTCATTTGAATCAAAAATAATGTCATCTTTTAAGTGAGGCGCTATTGAAATCTTGGGGGTCTAAGTGTCAAGACAATCTTGACATAAAACGGAGGCATCATTTTCAATCATTCAATAATGATGTGGTTTTGGATGACAGTATTCTATGAGATATCATGGGAAAATAATAGGAGACATAATGGAAATACAGTATCGTCCAATTTGTGACCATAATGGGAATATACATAGCGCTTCCTTCACAGGAAATAATACATGTGACATAACGGGAATGTAGTAAGTATGTGGGTTTGGCTGGGATTATCCTACATCCTGCAGGGATATAATAACTGGGAAAACGCTATATTTGATACCGCCACGTTGTGGGATGAGCGAGTAAACATTGCATGTCATTTCCCAGAATCCCTTGCTGCAGTGGGAGCACTGTATGCTACTGTACTGTAGGTGATAATGGTTGAAATATATATATATATATATATATATATATATAGATATATATACATACACATCAACCAGTACAATAATTTAAAAGGGGGGAATTAAAATGGTTGAAGTGGATAATGACAAGTATATACCGATCCAAAAAAACAACTCCTGAGCATGTATGTACTGCTTACATGGATGTACTATTAGCATGTACAGTGTTGTTTGTTACTGCAGTTACCAATTTATTTCCATTTTAAATATTTAATTTCTCTGAAATGGTGCAAGCAAATTGTATGAAAAGTTGCAAACGAATACATGAATGTTTTGTATCCAGAGTCAGGGGGATGAGATGAGATGGGGTCATGTTCATACAGTATTTGAACTGTACATTACTAAAAGAAGGCTTTTTTTCTATGCAGATACAGTATAGTGTTTCAAACACATGCTATACACACGTACACACACATACACATACACACACACACACACACACACACACGAGGTAATGTAAAGATGTGGGTGAACAGAGCGAAAAAGATTGTACTAGAAACGCTTATTAACATCAAAGGAATGGGCCTAAAGCAAAAGTTTGAACAGCAGCAGCTGCAGTACCCCTGATATCTATGGATGGGACAGATACCCCCTGCAGACGCACGCACGCACGCACGCACGCACGCACGCACGCACGCACACACACAGGGAGGGGTCTGTAGTGTGACAGAGCACACCAGCTTCGCTACCAGGCACTCCTTCTTGAATTAAAATAAAACTATCTCCTTACCTCTTTCTGGATGCCCCCTCTTTACCAACAAGAGGGACAGGACCAGCTCTCCTCAGCTTCCATTTTCCTCTTCCTTTCCTCTCTCCCTTGAAAACTTTCTGCACCTGAGACAGTGGGAGGGAGGGAGATAGAGCATGAAACAGCACCCCAAATCCTGTCCCATTACAAGCAGCACAGGCTTCTGTCCGTCTACTCCTCTGCCTCCAGTCATTTGCATGGGAGGGAGGAGCTGCTTGCTCTCTCTCTCCCTCTTTCTCCCTCTCTCTCCTCTCCCTCTCTCCCTCCCTCTCTCTTTTAGAAGCTTTACACCTGCCATCCTGCCTACAGTATGTGATGATATCACAATGTCTCTCTTACATCACAGACAGGCTGACATCATCACACAGGCTGGCGGCCAGCAAGAGACAGAAATGCAGATAGAGACACACTGACAAATACATACACTGTAGGCACAGGCACCATGCGGCTTCTGCACCATAAAAGTTCATTTGAATCAAAAATAATGTCATCTTTTAAGTGAGGCGCTATTGAAATCTTGGGGGTCTAAGTGTCAAGACAATCTTGACATAAAACGGAGGCATCATTTTCAATCATTCAATAATGATGTGGTTTTGGATGACAGTATTCTATGAGATATCATGGGAAAATAATAGGAGACATAATGGAAATACAGTATCGTCCAATTTGTGACCATAATGGGAATATACATAGCGCTTCCTTCACAGGAAATAATACATGTGACATAACGGGAATGTAGTAAGTATGTGGGTTTGGCTGGGATTATCCTACATCCTGCAGGGATATAATAACTGGGAAAACGCTATATTTGATACCGCCACGTTGTGGGATGAGCGAGTAAACATTGCATGTCATTTCCCAGAATCCCTTGCTGCAGTGGGAGCACTGTATGCTACTGTACTGTAGGTGATAATGGTTGAAATATATATATATATATATATATATATATATATATATATAGATATATATACATACACATCAACCAGTACAATAATTTAAAAGGGGGGAATTAAAATGGTTGAAGTGGATAATGACAAGTATATACCGATCCAAAAAAACAACTCCTGAGCATGTATGTACTGCTTACATGGATGTACTATTAGCATGTACAGTGTTGTTTGTTACTGCAGTTACCAATTTATTTCCATTTTAAATATTTAATTTCTCTGAAATGGTGCAAGCAAATTGTATGAAAAGTTGCAAACGAATACATGAATGTTTTGTATCCAGAGTCAGGGGGATGAGATGAGATGGGGTCATGTTCATACAGTATTTGAACTGTACATTACTAAAAGAAGGCTTTTTTTCTATGCAGATACAGTATAGTGTTTCAAACACATGCTATACACACGTACACACACATACACATACACACACACACACACACGAGGTAATGTAAAGATGTGGGTGAACAGAGCGAAAAAGATTGTACTAGAAACGCTTATTAACATCAAAGGAATGGGCCTAAAGCAAAAGTTTGAACAGCAGCAGCTGCAGTACCCCTGATATCTATGGATGGGACAGATACCCCCTGCAGACGCACGCACGCACGCACGCACGCACACACACAGGGAGGGGTCTGTAGTGTGACAGAGCACACCAGCTTCGCTACCAGGCACTCCTTCTTGAATTAAAATAAAACTATCTCCTTACCTCTTTCTGGATGCCCCCTCTTTACCAACAAGAGGGACAGGACCAGCTCTCCTCAGCTTCCATTTTCCTCTTCCTTTCCTCTCTCCCTTGAAAACTTTCTGCACCTGAGACAGTGGGAGGGAGGGAGATAGAGCATGAAACAGCACCCCAAATCCTGTCCCATTACAAGCAGCACAGGCTTCTGTCCGTCTACTCCTCTGCCTCCAGTCATTTGCATGGGAGGGAGGAGCTGCTTGCTCTCTCTCTCCCTCTTTCTCCCTCTCTCTCCTCTCCCTCTCTCCCTCCCTCTCTCTTTTAGAAGCTTTACACCTGCCATCCTGCCTACAGTATGTGATGATATCACAATGTCTCTCTTACATCACAGACAGGCTGACATCATCACACAGGCTGGCGGCCAGCAAGAGACAGAAATGCAGATAGAGACACACTGACAAATACATACACTGTAGGCACAGGCACCATGCGGCTTCTGCACCATAAAAGTTCATTTGAATCAAAAATAATGTCATCTTTTAAGTGAGGCGCTATTGAAATCTTGGGGGTCTAAGTGTCAAGACAATCTTGACATAAAACGGAGGCATCATTTTCAATCATTCAATAATGATGTGGTTTTGGATGACAGTATTCTATGAGATATCATGGGAAAATAATAGGAGACATAATGGAAATACAGTATCGTCCAATTTGTGACCATAATGGGAATATACATAGCGCTTCCTTCACAGGAAATAATACATGTGACATAACGGGAATGTAGTAAGTATGTGGGTTTGGCTGGGATTATCCTACATCCTGCAGGGATATAATAACTGGGAAAACGCTATATTTGATACCGCCACGTTGTGGGATGAGCGAGTAAACATTGCATGTCATTTCCCAGAATCCCTTGCTGCAGTGGGAGCACTGTATGCTACTGTACTGTAGGTGATAATGGTTGAAATATATATATATATATATATATATATATATATATATATATAGATATATATACATACACATCAACCAGTACAATAATTTAAAAGGGGGGAATTAAAATGGTTGAAGTGGATAATGACAAGTATATACCGATCCAAAAAAACAACTCCTGAGCATGTATGTACTGCTTACATGGATGTACTATTAGCATGTACAGTGTTGTTTGTTACTGCAGTTACCAATTTATTTCCATTTTAAATATTTAATTTCTCTGAAATGGTGCAAGCAAATTGTATGAAAAGTTGCAAACGAATACATGAATGTTTTGTATCCAGAGTCAGGGGGATGAGATGAGATGGGGTCATGTTCATACAGTATTTGAACTGTACATTACTAAAAGAAGGCTTTTTTTCTATGCAGATACAGTATAGTGTTTCAAACACATGCTATACACACGTACACACACATACACATACACACACACACACACACACACACACGAGGTAATGTAAAGATGTGGGTGAACAGAGCGAAAAAGATTGTACTAGAAACGCTTATTAACATCAAAGGAATGGGCCTAAAGCAAAAGTTTGAACAGCAGCAGCTGCAGTACCCCTGATATCTATGGATGGGACAGATACCCCCTGCAGACGCACGCACGCACGCACGCACGCACGCACGCACGCACGCACACACACAGGGAGGGGTCTGTAGTGTGACAGAGCACACCAGCTTCGCTACCAGGCACTCCTTCTTGAATTAAAATAAAACTATCTCCTTACCTCTTTCTGGATGCCCCCTCTTTACCAACAAGAGGGACAGGACCAGCTCTCCTCAGCTTCCATTTTCCTCTTCCTTTCCTCTCTCCCTTGAAAACTTTCTGCACCTGAGACAGTGGGAGGGAGGGAGATAGAGCATGAAACAGCACCCCAAATCCTGTCCCATTACAAGCAGCACAGGCTTCTGTCCGTCTACTCCTCTGCCTCCAGTCATTTGCATGGGAGGGAGGAGCTGCTTGCTCTCTCTCTCCCTCTTTCTCCCTCTCTCTCCTCTCCCTCTCTCCCTCCCTCTCTCTTTTAGAAGCTTTACACCTGCCATCCTGCCTACAGTATGTGATGATATCACAATGTCTCTCTTACATCACAGACAGGCTGACATCATCACACAGGCTGGCGGCCAGCAAGAGACAGAAATGCAGATAGAGACACACTGACAAATACATACACTGTAGGCACAGGCACCATGCGGCTTCTGCACCATAAAAGTTCATTTGAATCAAAAATAATGTCATCTTTTAAGTGAGGCGCTATTGAAATCTTGGGGGTCTAAGTGTCAAGACAATCTTGACATAAAACGGAGGCATCATTTTCAATCATTCAATAATGATGTGGTTTTGGATGACAGTATTCTATGAGATATCATGGGAAAATAATAGGAGACATAATGGAAATACAGTATCGTCCAATTTGTGACCATAATGGGAATATACATAGCGCTTCCTTCACAGGAAATAATACATGTGACATAACGGGAATGTAGTAAGTATGTGGGTTTGGCTGGGATTATCCTACATCCTGCAGGGATATAATAACTGGGAAAACGCTATATTTGATACCGCCACGTTGTGGGATGAGCGAGTAAACATTGCATGTCATTTCCCAGAATCCCTTGCTGCAGTGGGAGCACTGTATGCTACTGTACTGTAGGTGATAATGGTTGAATATATATATATATATATATATATATATATATATATATATATAGATATATATACATACACATCAACCAGTACAATAATTTAAAAGGGGGGAATTAAAATGGTTGAAGTGGATAATGACAAGTATATACCGATCCAAAAAAACAACTCCTGAGCATGTATGTACTGCTTACATGGATGTACTATTAGCATGTACAGTGTTGTTTGTTACTGCAGTTACCAATTTATTTCCATTTTAAATATTTAATTTCTCTGAAATGGTGCAAGCAAATTGTATGAAAAGTTGCAAACGAATACATGAATGTTTTGTATCCAGAGTCAGGGGGATGAGATGAGATGGGGTCATGTTCATACAGTATTTGAACTGTACATTACTAAAAGAAGGCTTTTTTTCTATGCAGATACAGTATAGTGTTTCAAACACATGCTATACACACGTACACACACATACACATACACACACACACACACACACACACACGAGGTAATGTAAAGATGTGGGTGAACAGAGCGAAAAAGATTGTACTAGAAACGCTTATTAACATCAAAGGAATGGGCCTAAAGCAAAAGTTTGAACAGCAGCAGCTGCAGTACCCCTGATATCTATGGATGGGACAGATACCCCCTGCAGACGCACGCACGCACGCACGCACGCACGCACGCACGCACACACACAGGGAGGGGTCTGTAGTGTGACAGAGCACACCAGCTTCGCTACCAGGCACTCCTTCTTGAATTAAAATAAAACTATCTCCTTACCTCTTTCTGGATGCCCCCTCTTTACCAACAAGAGGGACAGGACCAGCTCTCCTCAGCTTCCATTTTCCTCTTCCTTTCCTCTCTCCCTTGAAAACTTTCTGCACCTGAGACAGTGGGAGGGAGGGAGATAGAGCATGAAACAGCACCCCAAATCCTGTCCCATTACAAGCAGCACAGGCTTCTGTCCGTCTACTCCTCTGCCTCCAGTCATTTGCATGGGAGGGAGGAGCTGCTTGCTCTCTCTCTCCCTCTTTCTCCCTCTCTCTCCTCTCCCTCTCTCCCTCCCTCTCTCTTTTAGAAGCTTTACACCTGCCATCCTGCCTACAGTATGTGATGATATCACAATGTCTCTCTTACATCACAGACAGGCTGACATCATCACACAGGCTGGCGGCCAGCAAGAGACAGAAATGCAGATAGAGACACACTGACAAATACATACACTGTAGGCACAGGCACCATGCGGCTTCTGCACCATAAAAGTTCATTTGAATCAAAAATAATGTCATCTTTTAAGTGAGGCGCTATTGAAATCTTGGGGGTCTAAGTGTCAAGACAATCTTGACATAAAACGGAGGCATCATTTTCAATCATTCAATAATGATGTGGTTTTGGATGACAGTATTCTATGAGATATCATGGGAAAATAATAGGAGACATAATGGAAATACAGTATCGTCCAATTTGTGACCATAATGGGAATATACATAGCGCTTCCTTCACAGGAAATAATACATGTGACATAACGGGAATGTAGTAAGTATGTGGGTTTGGCTGGGATTATCCTACATCCTGCAGGGATATAATAACTGGGAAAACGCTATATTTGATACCGCCACGTTGTGGGATGAGCGAGTAAACATTGCATGTCATTTCCCAGAATCCCTTGCTGCAGTGGGAGCACTGTATGCTACTGTACTGTAGGTGATAATGGTTGAAATATATATATATATATATATATATATATATATATATATATAGATATATATACATACACATCAACCAGTACAATAATTTAAAAGGGGGGAATTAAAATGGTTGAAGTGGATAATGACAAGTATATACCGATCCAAAAAAACAACTCCTGAGCATGTATGTACTGCTTACATGGATGTACTATTAGCATGTACAGTGTTGTTTGTTACTGCAGTTACCAATTTATTTCCATTTTAAATATTTAATTTCTCTGAAATGGTGCAAGCAAATTGTATGAAAAGTTGCAAACGAATACATGAATGTTTTGTATCCAGAGTCAGGGGGATGAGATGAGATGGGGTCATGTTCATACAGTATTTGAACTGTACATTACTAAAAGAAGGCTTTTTTTCTATGCAGATACAGTATAGTGTTTCAAACACATGCTATACACACGTACACACACATACACATACACACACACACACACACACACACACGAGGTAATGTAAAGATGTGGGTGAACAGAGCGAAAAAGATTGTACTAGAAACGCTTATTAACATCAAAGGAATGGGCCTAAAGCAAAAGTTTGAACAGCAGCAGCTGCAGTACCCCTGATATCTATGGATGGGACAGATACCCCCTGCAGACGCACGCACGCACGCACGCACGCACGCACGCACGCACGCACACACACAGGGAGGGGTCTGTAGTGTGACAGAGCACACCAGCTTCGCTACCAGGCACTCCTTCTTGAATTAAAATAAAACTATCTCCTTACCTCTTTCTGGATGCCCCCTCTTTACCAACAAGAGGGACAGGACCAGCTCTCCTCAGCTTCCATTTTCCTCTTCCTTTCCTCTCTCCCTTGAAAACTTTCTGCACCTGAGACAGTGGGAGGGAGGGAGATAGAGCATGAAACAGCACCCCAAATCCTGTCCCATTACAAGCAGCACAGGCTTCTGTCCGTCTACTCCTCTGCCTCCAGTCATTTGCATGGGAGGGAGGAGCTGCTTGCTCTCTCTCTCCCTCTTTCTCCCTCTCTCTCCTCTCCCTCTCTCCCTCCCTCTCTCTTTTAGAAGCTTTACACCTGCCATCCTGCCTACAGTATGTGATGATATCACAATGTCTCTCTTACATCACAGACAGGCTGACATCATCACACAGGCTGGCGGCCAGCAAGAGACAGAAATGCAGATAGAGACACACTGACAAATACATACACTGTAGGCACAGGCACCATGCGGCTTCTGCACCATAAAAGTTCATTTGAATCAAAAATAATGTCATCTTTTAAGTGAGGCGCTATTGAAATCTTGGGGGTCTAAGTGTCAAGACAATCTTGACATAAAACGGAGGCATCATTTTCAATCATTCAATAATGATGTGGTTTTGGATGACAGTATTCTATGAGATATCATGGGAAAATAATAGGAGACATAATGGAAATACAGTATCGTCCAATTTGTGACCATAATGGGAATATACATAGCGCTTCCTTCACAGGAAATAATACATGTGACATAACGGGAATGTAGTAAGTATGTGGGTTTGGCTGGGATTATCCTACATCCTGCAGGGATATAATAACTGGGAAAACGCTATATTTGATACCGCCACGTTGTGGGATGAGCGAGTAAACATTGCATGTCATTTCCCAGAATCCCTTGCTGCAGTGGGAGCACTGTATGCTACTGTACTGTAGGTGATAATGGTTGAAATATATATATATATATATATATCTATATATATATATATATAGATATATATACATACACATCAACCAGTACAATAATTTAAAAGGGGGGAATTAAAATGGTTGAAGTGGATAATGACAAGTATATACCGATCCAAAAAAACAACTCCTGAGCATGTATGTACTGCTTACATGGATGTACTATTAGCATGTACAGTGTTGTTTGTTACTGCAGTTACCAATTTATTTCCATTTTAAATATTTAATTTCTCTGAAATGGTGCAAGCAAATTGTATGAAAAGTTGCAAACGAATACATGAATGTTTTGTATCCAGAGTCAGGGGGATGAGATGAGATGGGGTCATGTTCATACAGTATTTGAACTGTACATTACTAAAAGAAGGCTTTTTTTCTATGCAGATACAGTATAGTGTTTCAAACACATGCTATACACACGTACACACACATACACATACACACACACACACACACACACACACGAGGTAATGTAAAGATGTGGGTGAACAGAGCGAAAAAGATTGTACTAGAAACGCTTATTAACATCAAAGGAATGGGCCTAAAGCAAAAGTTTGAACAGCAGCAGCTGCAGTACCCCTGATATCTATGGATGGGACAGATACCCCCTGCAGACGCACGCACGCACGCACGCACGCACGCACGCACGCACACACACAGGGAGGGGTCTGTAGTGTGACAGAGCACACCAGCTTCGCTACCAGGCACTCCTTCTTGAATTAAAATAAAACTATCTCCTTACCTCTTTCTGGATGCCCCCTCTTTACCAACAAGAGGGACAGGACCAGCTCTCCTCAGCTTCCATTTTCCTCTTCCTTTCCTCTCTCCCTTGAAAACTTTCTGCACCTGAGACAGTGGGAGGGAGGGAGATAGAGCATGAAACAGCACCCCAAATCCTGTCCCATTACAAGCAGCACAGGCTTCTGTCCGTCTACTCCTCTGCCTCCAGTCATTTGCATGGGAGGGAGGAGCTGCTTGCTCTCTCTCTCCCTCTTTCTCCCTCTCTCTCCTCTCCCTCTCTCCCTCCCTCTCTCTTTTAGAAGCTTTACACCTGCCATCCTGCCTACAGTATGTGATGATATCACAATGTCTCTCTTACATCACAGACAGGCTGACATCATCACACAGGCTGGCGGCCAGCAAGAGACAGAAATGCAGATAGAGACACACTGACAAATACATACACTGTAGGCACAGGCACCATGCGGCTTCTGCACCATAAAAGTTCATTTGAATCAAAAATAATGTCATCTTTTAAGTGAGGCGCTATTGAAATCTTGGGGGTCTAAGTGTCAAGACAATCTTGACATAAAACGGAGGCATCATTTTCAATCATTCAATAATGATGTGGTTTTGGATGACAGTATTCTATGAGATATCATGGGAAAATAATAGGAGACATAATGGAAATACAGTATCGTCCAATTTGTGACCATAATGGGAATATACATAGCGCTTCCTTCACAGGAAATAATACATGTGACATAACGGGAATGTAGTAAGTATGTGGGTTTGGCTGGGATTATCCTACATCCTGCAGGGATATAATAACTGGGAAAACGCTATATTTGATACCGCCACGTTGTGGGATGAGCGAGTAAACATTGCATGTCATTTCCCAGAATCCCTTGCTGCAGTGGGAGCACTGTATGCTACTGTACTGTAGGTGATAATGGTTGAAATATATATATATATATATATATATATATATAGATATATATACATACACATCAACCAGTACAATAATTTAAAAGGGGGGAATTAAAATGGTTGAAGTGGATAATGACAAGTATATACCGATCCAAAAAAACAACTCCTGAGCATGTATGTACTGCTTACATGGATGTACTATTAGCATGTACAGTGTTGTTTGTTACTGCAGTTACCAATTTATTTCCATTTTAAATATTTAATTTCTCTGAAATGGTGCAAGCAAATTGTATGAAAAGTTGCAAACGAATACATGAATGTTTTGTATCCAGAGTCAGGGGGATGAGATGAGATGGGGTCATGTTCATACAGTATTTGAACTGTACATTACTAAAAGAAGGCTTTTTTTCTATGCAGATACAGTATAGTGTTTCAAACACATGCTATACACACGTACACACACATACACATACACACACACACACACACACACACACGAGGTAATGTAAAGATGTGGGTGAACAGAGCGAAAAAGATTGTACTAGAAACGCTTATTAACATCAAAGGAATGGGCCTAAAGCAAAAGTTTGAACAGCAGCAGCTGCAGTACCCCTGATATCTATGGATGGGACAGATACCCCCTGCAGACGCACGCACGCACGCACGCACGCACGCACGCACGCACGCACGCACGCACACACACAGGGAGGGGTCTGTAGTGTGACAGAGCACACCAGCTTCGCTACCAGGCACTCCTTCTTGAATTAAAATAAAACTATCTCCTTACCTCTTTCTGGATGCCCCCTCTTTACCAACAAGAGGGACAGGACCAGCTCTCCTCAGCTTCCATTTTCCTCTTCCTTTCCTCTCTCCCTTGAAAACTTTCTGCACCTGAGACAGTGGGAGGGAGGGAGATAGAGCATGAAACAGCACCCCAAATCCTGTCCCATTACAAGCAGCACAGGCTTCTGTCCGTCTACTCCTCTGCCTCCAGTCATTTGCATGGGAGGGAGGAGCTGCTTGCTCTCTCTCTCCCTCTTTCTCCCTCTCTCTCCTCTCCCTCTCTCCCTCCCTCTCTCTTTTAGAAGCTTTACACCTGCCATCCTGCCTACAGTATGTGATGATATCACAATGTCTCTCTTACATCACAGACAGGCTGACATCATCACACAGGCTGGCGGCCAGCAAGAGACAGAAATGCAGATAGAGACACACTGACAAATACATACACTGTAGGCACAGGCACCATGCGGCTTCTGCACCATAAAAGTTCATTTGAATCAAAAATAATGTCATCTTTTAAGTGAGGCGCTATTGAAATCTTGGGGGTCTAAGTGTCAAGACAATCTTGACATAAAACGGAGGCATCATTTTCAATCATTCAATAATGATGTGGTTTTGGATGACAGTATTCTATGAGATATCATGGGAAAATAATAGGAGACATAATGGAAATACAGTATCGTCCAATTTGTGACCATAATGGGAATATACATAGCGCTTCCTTCACAGGAAATAATACATGTGACATAACGGGAATGTAGTAAGTATGTGGGTTTGGCTGGGATTATCCTACATCCTGCAGGGATATAATAACTGGGAAAACGCTATATTTGATACCGCCACGTTGTGGGATGAGCGAGTAAACATTGCATGTCATTTCCCAGAATCCCTTGCTGCAGTGGGAGCACTGTATGCTACTGTACTGTAGGTGATAATGGTTGAAATATATATATATATATATATATATATATATAGATATATATACATACACATCAACCAGTACAATAATTTAAAAGGGGGGAATTAAAATGGTTGAAGTGGATAATGACAAGTATATACCGATCCAAAAAAACAACTCCTGAGCATGTATGTACTGCTTACATGGATGTACTATTAGCATGTACAGTGTTGTTTGTTACTGCAGTTACCAATTTATTTCCATTTTAAATATTTAATTTCTCTGAAATGGTGCAAGCAAATTGTATGAAAAGTTGCAAACGAATACATGAATGTTTTGTATCCAGAGTCAGGGGGATGAGATGAGATGGGGTCATGTTCATACAGTATTTGAACTGTACATTACTAAAAGAAGGCTTTTTTTCTATGCAGATACAGTATAGTGTTTCAAACACATGCTATACACACGTACACACACATACACATACACACACACACACACACACACACACGAGGTAATGTAAAGATGTGGGTGAACAGAGCGAAAAAGATTGTACTAGAAACGCTTATTAACATCAAAGGAATGGGCCTAAAGCAAAAGTTTGAACAGCAGCAGCTGCAGTACCCCTGATATCTATGGATGGGACAGATACCCCCTGCAGACGCACGCACGCACGCACGCACGCACGCACGCACGCACACACACAGGGAGGGGTCTGTAGTGTGACAGAGCACACCAGCTTCGCTACCAGGCACTCCTTCTTGAATTAAAATAAAACTATCTCCTTACCTCTTTCTGGATGCCCCCTCTTTACCAACAAGAGGGACAGGACCAGCTCTCCTCAGCTTCCATTTTCCTCTTCCTTTCCTCTCTCCCTTGAAAACTTTCTGCACCTGAGACAGTGGGAGGGAGGGAGATAGAGCATGAAACAGCACCCCAAATCCTGTCCCATTACAAGCAGCACAGGCTTCTGTCCGTCTACTCCTCTGCCTCCAGTCATTTGCATGGGAGGGAGGAGCTGCTTGCTCTCTCTCTCCCTCTTTCTCCCTCTCTCTCCTCTCCCTCTCTCCCTCCCTCTCTCTTTTAGAAGCTTTACACCTGCCATCCTGCCTACAGTATGTGATGATATCACAATGTCTCTCTTACATCACAGACAGGCTGACATCATCACACAGGCTGGCGGCCAGCAAGAGACAGAAATGCAGATAGAGACACACTGACAAATACATACACTGTAGGCACAGGCACCATGCGGCTTCTGCACCATAAAAGTTCATTTGAATCAAAAATAATGTCATCTTTTAAGTGAGGCGCTATTGAAATCTTGGGGGTCTAAGTGTCAAGACAATCTTGACATAAAACGGAGGCATCATTTTCAATCATTCAATAATGATGTGGTTTTGGATGACAGTATTCTATGAGATATCATGGGAAAATAATAGGAGACATAATGGAAATACAGTATCGTCCAATTTGTGACCATAATGGGAATATACATAGCGCTTCCTTCACAGGAAATAATACATGTGACATAACGGGAATGTAGTAAGTATGTGGGTTTGGCTGGGATTATCCTACATCCTGCAGGGATATAATAACTGGGAAAACGCTATATTTGATACCGCCACGTTGTGGGATGAGCGAGTAAACATTGCATGTCATTTCCCAGAATCCCTTGCTGCAGTGGGAGCACTGTATGCTACTGTACTGTAGGTGATAATGGTTGAAATATATATATATATATATATATATATATATAGATATATATACATACACATCAACCAGTACAATAATTTAAAAGGGGGGAATTAAAATGGTTGAAGTGGATAATGACAAGTATATACCGATCCAAAAAAACAACTCCTGAGCATGTATGTACTGCTTACATGGATGTACTATTAGCATGTACAGTGTTGTTTGTTACTGCAGTTACCAATTTATTTCCATTTTAAATATTTAATTTCTCTGAAATGGTGCAAGCAAATTGTATGAAAAGTTGCAAACGAATACATGAATGTTTTGTATCCAGAGTCAGGGGGATGAGATGAGATGGGGTCATGTTCATACAGTATTTGAACTGTACATTACTAAAAGAAGGCTTTTTTTCTATGCAGATACAGTATAGTGTTTCAAACACATGCTATACACACGTACACACACATACACATACACACACACACACACACACACACACGAGGTAATGTAAAGATGTGGGTGAACAGAGCGAAAAAGATTGTACTAGAAACGCTTATTAACATCAAAGGAATGGGCCTAAAGCAAAAGTTTGAACAGCAGCAGCTGCAGTACCCCTGATATCTATGGATGGGACAGATACCCCCTGCAGACGCACGCACGCACGCACGCACGCACGCACACACACAGGGAGGGGTCTGTAGTGTGACAGAGCACACCAGCTTCGCTACCAGGCACTCCTTCTTGAATTAAAATAAAACTATCTCCTTACCTCTTTCTGGATGCCCCCTCTTTACCAACAAGAGGGACAGGACCAGCTCTCCTCAGCTTCCATTTTCCTCTTCCTTTCCTCTCTCCCTTGAAAACTTTCTGCACCTGAGACAGTGGGAGGGAGGGAGATAGAGCATGAAACAGCACCCCAAATCCTGTCCCATTACAAGCAGCACAGGCTTCTGTCCGTCTACTCCTCTGCCTCCAGTCATTTGCATGGGAGGGAGGAGCTGCTTGCTCTCTCTCTCCCTCTTTCTCCCTCTCTCTCCTCTCCCTCTCTCCCTCCCTCTCTCTTTTAGAAGCTTTACACCTGCCATCCTGCCTACAGTATGTGATGATATCACAATGTCTCTCTTACATCACAGACAGGCTGACATCATCACACAGGCTGGCGGCCAGCAAGAGACAGAAATGCAGATAGAGACACACTGACAAATACATACACTGTAGGCACAGGCACCATGCGGCTTCTGCACCATAAAAGTTCATTTGAATCAAAAATAATGTCATCTTTTAAGTGAGGCGCTATTGAAATCTTGGGGGTCTAAGTGTCAAGACAATCTTGACATAAAACGGAGGCATCATTTTCAATCATTCAATAATGATGTGGTTTTGGATGACAGTATTCTATGAGATATCATGGGAAAATAATAGGAGACATAATGGAAATACAGTATCGTCCAATTTGTGACCATAATGGGAATATACATAGCGCTTCCTTCACAGGAAATAATACATGTGACATAACGGGAATGTAGTAAGTATGTGGGTTTGGCTGGGATTATCCTACATCCTGCAGGGATATAATAACTGGGAAAACGCTATATTTGATACCGCCACGTTGTGGGATGAGCGAGTAAACATTGCATGTCATTTCCCAGAATCCCTTGCTGCAGTGGGAGCACTGTATGCTACTGTACTGTAGGTGATAATGGTTGAAATATATATATATATATATATATATATATATAGATATATATACATACACATCAACCAGTACAATAATTTAAAAGGGGGGAATTAAAATGGTTGAAGTGGATAATGACAAGTATATACCGATCCAAAAAAACAACTCCTGAGCATGTATGTACTGCTTACATGGATGTACTATTAGCATGTACAGTGTTGTTTGTTACTGCAGTTACCAATTTATTTCCATTTTAAATATTTAATTTCTCTGAAATGGTGCAAGCAAATTGTATGAAAAGTTGCAAACGAATACATGAATGTTTTGTATCCAGAGTCAGGGGGATGAGATGAGATGGGGTCATGTTCATACAGTATTTGAACTGTACATTACTAAAAGAAGGCTTTTTTTCTATGCAGATACAGTATAGTGTTTCAAACACATGCTATACACACGTACACACACATACACATACACACACACACACACACACACACACGAGGTAATGTAAAGATGTGGGTGAACAGAGCGAAAAAGATTGTACTAGAAACGCTTATTAACATCAAAGGAATGGGCCTAAAGCAAAAGTTTGAACAGCAGCAGCTGCAGTACCCCTGATATCTATGGATGGGACAGATACCCCCTGCAGACGCACGCACGCACGCACGCACGCACGCACACACACAGGGAGGGGTCTGTAGTGTGACAGAGCACACCAGCTTCGCTACCAGGCACTCCTTCTTGAATTAAAATAAAACTATCTCCTTACCTCTTTCTGGATGCCCCCTCTTTACCAACAAGAGGGACAGGACCAGCTCTCCTCAGCTTCCATTTTCCTCTTCCTTTCCTCTCTCCCTTGAAAACTTTCTGCACCTGAGACAGTGGGAGGGAGGGAGATAGAGCATGAAACAGCACCCCAAATCCTGTCCCATTACAAGCAGCACAGGCTTCTGTCCGTCTACTCCTCTGCCTCCAGTCATTTGCATGGGAGGGAGGAGCTGCTTGCTCTCTCTCTCCCTCTTTCTCCCTCTCTCTCCTCTCCCTCTCTCCCTCCCTCTCTCTTTTAGAAGCTTTACACCTGCCATCCTGCCTACAGTATGTGATGATATCACAATGTCTCTCTTACATCACAGACAGGCTGACATCATCACACAGGCTGGCGGCCAGCAAGAGACAGAAATGCAGATAGAGACACACTGACAAATACATACACTGTAGGCACAGGCACCATGCGGCTTCTGCACCATAAAAGTTCATTTGAATCAAAAATAATGTCATCTTTTAAGTGAGGCGCTATTGAAATCTTGGGGGTCTAAGTGTCAAGACAATCTTGACATAAAACGGAGGCATCATTTTCAATCATTCAATAATGATGTGGTTTTGGATGACAGTATTCTATGAGATATCATGGGAAAATAATAGGAGACATAATGGAAATACAGTATCGTCCAATTTGTGACCATAATGGGAATATACATAGCGCTTCCTTCACAGGAAATAATACATGTGACATAACGGGAATGTAGTAAGTATGTGGGTTTGGCTGGGATTATCCTACATCCTGCAGGGATATAATAACTGGGAAAACGCTATATTTGATACCGCCACGTTGTGGGATGAGCGAGTAAACATTGCATGTCATTTCCCAGAATCCCTTGCTGCAGTGGGAGCACTGTATGCTACTGTACTGTAGGTGATAATGGTTGAAATATATATATATATATATATATATATATATAGATATATATACATACACATCAACCAGTACAATAATTTAAAAGGGGGGAATTAAAATGGTTGAAGTGGATAATGACAAGTATATACCGATCCAAAAAAACAACTCCTGAGCATGTATGTACTGCTTACATGGATGTACTATTAGCATGTACAGTGTTGTTTGTTACTGCAGTTACCAATTTATTTCCATTTTAAATATTTAATTTCTCTGAAATGGTGCAAGCAAATTGTATGAAAAGTTGCAAACGAATACATGAATGTTTTGTATCCAGAGTCAGGGGGATGAGATGAGATGGGGTCATGTTCATACAGTATTTGAACTGTACATTACTAAAAGAAGGCTTTTTTTCTATGCAGATACAGTATAGTGTTTCAAACACATGCTATACACACGTACACACACATACACATACACACACACACACACACACACACACGAGGTAATGTAAAGATGTGGGTGAACAGAGCGAAAAAGATTGTACTAGAAACGCTTATTAACATCAAAGGAATGGGCCTAAAGCAAAAGTTTGAACAGCAGCAGCTGCAGTACCCCTGATATCTATGGATGGGACAGATACCCCCTGCAGACGCACGCACGCACGCACGCACGCACGCACACACACAGGGAGGGGTCTGTAGTGTGACAGAGCACACCAGCTTCGCTACCAGGCACTCCTTCTTGAATTAAAATAAAACTATCTCCTTACCTCTTTCTGGATGCCCCCTCTTTACCAACAAGAGGGACAGGACCAGCTCTCCTCAGCTTCCATTTTCCTCTTCCTTTCCTCTCTCCCTTGAAAACTTTCTGCACCTGAGACAGTGGGAGGGAGGGAGATAGAGCATGAAACAGCACCCCAAATCCTGTCCCATTACAAGCAGCACAGGCTTCTGTCCGTCTACTCCTCTGCCTCCAGTCATTTGCATGGGAGGGAGGAGCTGCTTGCTCTCTCTCTCCCTCTTTCTCCCTCTCTCTCCTCTCCCTCTCTCCCTCCCTCTCTCTTTTAGAAGCTTTACACCTGCCATCCTGCCTACAGTATGTGATGATATCACAATGTCTCTCTTACATCACAGACAGGCTGACATCATCACACAGGCTGGCGGCCAGCAAGAGACAGAAATGCAGATAGAGACACACTGACAAATACATACACTGTAGGCACAGGCACCATGCGGCTTCTGCACCATAAAAGTTCATTTGAATCAAAAATAATGTCATCTTTTAAGTGAGGCGCTATTGAAATCTTGGGGGTCTAAGTGTCAAGACAATCTTGACATAAAACGGAGGCATCATTTTCAATCATTCAATAATGATGTGGTTTTGGATGACAGTATTCTATGAGATATCATGGGAAAATAATAGGAGACATAATGGAAATACAGTATCGTCCAATTTGTGACCATAATGGGAATATACATAGCGCTTCCTTCACAGGAAATAATACATGTGACATAACGGGAATGTAGTAAGTATGTGGGTTTGGCTGGGATTATCCTACATCCTGCAGGGATATAATAACTGGGAAAACGCTATATTTGATACCGCCACGTTGTGGGATGAGCGAGTAAACATTGCATGTCATTTCCCAGAATCCCTTGCTGCAGTGGGAGCACTGTATGCTACTGTACTGTAGGTGATAATGGTTGAAATATATATATATATATATATATATATATATATATATATAGATATATATACATACACATCAACCAGTACAATAATTTAAAAGGGGGGAATTAAAATGGTTGAAGTGGATAATGACAAGTATATACCGATCCAAAAAAACAACTCCTGAGCATGTATGTACTGCTTACATGGATGTACTATTAGCATGTACAGTGTTGTTTGTTACTGCAGTTACCAATTTATTTCCATTTTAAATATTTAATTTCTCTGAAATGGTGCAAGCAAATTGTATGAAAAGTTGCAAACGAATACATGAATGTTTTGTATCCAGAGTCAGGGGGATGAGATGAGATGGGGTCATGTTCATACAGTATTTGAACTGTACATTACTAAAAGAAGGCTTTTTTTCTATGCAGATACAGTATAGTGTTTCAAACACATGCTATACACACGTACACACACATACACATACACACACACACACACACACACACGAGGTAATGTAAAGATGTGGGTGAACAGAGCGAAAAAGATTGTACTAGAAACGCTTATTAACATCAAAGGAATGGGCCTAAAGCAAAAGTTTGAACAGCAGCAGCTGCAGTACCCCTGATATCTATGGATGGGACAGATACCCCCTGCAGACGCACGCACGCACGCACGCACGCACGCACGCACGCACACACACAGGGAGGGGTCTGTAGTGTGACAGAGCACACCAGCTTCGCTACCAGGCACTCCTTCTTGAATTAAAATAAAACTATCTCCTTACCTCTTTCTGGATGCCCCCTCTTTACCAACAAGAGGGACAGGACCAGCTCTCCTCAGCTTCCATTTTCCTCTTCCTTTCCTCTCTCCCTTGAAAACTTTCTGCACCTGAGACAGTGGGAGGGAGGGAGATAGAGCATGAAACAGCACCCCAAATCCTGTCCCATTACAAGCAGCACAGGCTTCTGTCCGTCTACTCCTCTGCCTCCAGTCATTTGCATGGGAGGGAGGAGCTGCTTGCTCTCTCTCTCCCTCTTTCTCCCTCTCTCTCCTCTCCCTCTCTCCCTCCCTCTCTCTTTTAGAAGCTTTACACCTGCCATCCTGCCTACAGTATGTGATGATATCACAATGTCTCTCTTACATCACAGACAGGCTGACATCATCACACAGGCTGGCGGCCAGCAAGAGACAGAAATGCAGATAGAGACACACTGACAAATACATACACTGTAGGCACAGGCACCATGCGGCTTCTGCACCATAAAAGTTCATTTGAATCAAAAATAATGTCATCTTTTAAGTGAGGCGCTATTGAAATCTTGGGGGTCTAAGTGTCAAGACAATCTTGACATAAAACGGAGGCATCATTTTCAATCATTCAATAATGATGTGGTTTTGGATGACAGTATTCTATGAGATATCATGGGAAAATAATAGGAGACATAATGGAAATACAGTATCGTCCAATTTGTGACCATAATGGGAATATACATAGCGCTTCCTTCACAGGAAATAATACATGTGACATAACGGGAATGTAGTAAGTATGTGGGTTTGGCTGGGATTATCCTACATCCTGCAGGGATATAATAACTGGGAAAACGCTATATTTGATACCGCCACGTTGTGGGATGAGCGAGTAAACATTGCATGTCATTTCCCAGAATCCCTTGCTGCAGTGGGAGCACTGTATGCTACTGTACTGTAGGTGATAATGGTTGAAATATATATATATATATATATATATATATATAGATATATATACATACACATCAACCAGTACAATAATTTAAAAGGGGGGAATTAAAATGGTTGAAGTGGATAATGACAAGTATATACCGATCCAAAAAAACAACTCCTGAGCATGTATGTACTGCTTACATGGATGTACTATTAGCATGTACAGTGTTGTTTGTTACTGCAGTTACCAATTTATTTCCATTTTAAATATTTAATTTCTCTGAAATGGTGCAAGCAAATTGTATGAAAAGTTGCAAACGAATACATGAATGTTTTGTATCCAGAGTCAGGGGGATGAGATGAGATGGGGTCATGTTCATACAGTATTTGAACTGTACATTACTAAAAGAAGGCTTTTTTTCTATGCAGATACAGTATAGTGTTTCAAACACATGCTATACACACGTACACACACATACACATACACACACACACACACACACACACACGAGGTAATGTAAAGATGTGGGTGAACAGAGCGAAAAAGATTGTACTAGAAACGCTTATTAACATCAAAGGAATGGGCCTAAAGCAAAAGTTTGAACAGCAGCAGCTGCAGTACCCCTGATATCTATGGATGGGACAGATACCCCCTGCAGACGCACGCACGCACGCACGCACGCACGCACACACACAGGGAGGGGTCTGTAGTGTGACAGAGCACACCAGCTTCGCTACCAGGCACTCCTTCTTGAATTAAAATAAAACTATCTCCTTACCTCTTTCTGGATGCCCCCTCTTTACCAACAAGAGGGACAGGACCAGCTCTCCTCAGCTTCCATTTTCCTCTTCCTTTCCTCTCTCCCTTGAAAACTTTCTGCACCTGAGACAGTGGGAGGGAGGGAGATAGAGCATGAAACAGCACCCCAAATCCTGTCCCATTACAAGCAGCACAGGCTTCTGTCCGTCTACTCCTCTGCCTCCAGTCATTTGCATGGGAGGGAGGAGCTGCTTGCTCTCTCTCTCCCTCTTTCTCCCTCTCTCTCCTCTCCCTCTCTCCCTCCCTCTCTCTTTTAGAAGCTTTACACCTGCCATCCTGCCTACAGTATGTGATGATATCACAATGTCTCTCTTACATCACAGACAGGCTGACATCATCACACAGGCTGGCGGCCAGCAAGAGACAGAAATGCAGATAGAGACACACTGACAAATACATACACTGTAGGCACAGGCACCATGCGGCTTCTGCACCATAAAAGTTCATTTGAATCAAAAATAATGTCATCTTTTAAGTGAGGCGCTATTGAAATCTTGGGGGTCTAAGTGTCAAGACAATCTTGACATAAAACGGAGGCATCATTTTCAATCATTCAATAATGATGTGGTTTTGGATGACAGTATTCTATGAGATATCATGGGAAAATAATAGGAGACATAATGGAAATACAGTATCGTCCAATTTGTGACCATAATGGGAATATACATAGCGCTTCCTTCACAGGAAATAATACATGTGACATAACGGGAATGTAGTAAGTATGTGGGTTTGGCTGGGATTATCCTACATCCTGCAGGGATATAATAACTGGGAAAACGCTATATTTGATACCGCCACGTTGTGGGATGAGCGAGTAAACATTGCATGTCATTTCCCAGAATCCCTTGCTGCAGTGGGAGCACTGTATGCTACTGTACTGTAGGTGATAATGGTTGAAATATATATATATATATATATATATATATATA
Organism: Ascaphus truei; assembly: GCF_040206685.1. Classification (NCBI taxonomy): domain Eukaryota; kingdom Metazoa; phylum Chordata; class Amphibia; order Anura; family Ascaphidae; genus Ascaphus; species Ascaphus truei. Next base: position 25,787 of record NW_027455572.1, read on the forward strand.
GATATATATACATACACATCAACCAGTACAATAATTTAAAAGGGGGGAATTAAAATGGTTGAAGTGGATAATGACAAGTATATACCGATCCAAAAAAACAACTCCTGAGCATGTATGTACTGCTTACATGGATGTACTATTAGCATGTACAGTGTTGTTTGTTACTGCAGTTACCAATTTATTTCCATTTTAAATATTTAATTTCTCTGAAATGGTGCAAGCAAATTGTATGAAAAGTTGCAAACGAATACATGAATGTTTTGTATCCAGAGTCAGGGGGATGAGATGAGATGGGGTCATGTTCATACAGTATTTGAACTGTACATTACTAAAAGAAGGCTTTTTTTCTATGCAGATACAGTATAGTGTTTCAAACACATGCTATACACACGTACACACACATACACATACACACACACACACACACACACACACGAGGTAATGTAAAGATGTGGGTGAACAGAGCGAAAAAGATTGTACTAGAAACGCTTATTAACATCAAAGGAATGGGCCTAAAGCAAAAGTTTGAACAGCAGCAGCTGCAGTACCCCTGATATCTATGGATGGGACAGATACCCCCTGCAGACGCACGCACGCACGCACGCACGCACGCACACACACAGGGAGGGGTCTGTAGTGTGACAGAGCACACCAGCTTCGCTACCAGGCACTCCTTCTTGAATTAAAATAAAACTATCTCCTTACCTCTTTCTGGATGCCCCCTCTTTACCAACAAGAGGGACAGGACCAGCTCTCCTCAGCTTCCATTTTCCTCTTCCTTTCCTCTCTCCCTTGAAAACTTTCTGCACCTGAGACAGTGGGAGGGAGGGAGATAGAGCATGAAACAGCACCCCAAATCCTGTCCCATTACAAGCAGCACAGGCTTCTGTCCGTCTACTCCTCTGCCTCCAGTCATTTGCATGGGAGGGAGGAGCTGCTTGCTCTCTCTCTCCCTCTTTCTCCCTCTCTCTCCTCTCCCTCTCTCCCTCCCTCTCTCTTTTAGAAGCTTTACACCTGCCATCCTGCCTACAGTATGTGATGATATCACAATGTCTCTCTTACATCACAGACAGGCTGACATCATCACACAGGCTGGCGGCCAGCAAGAGACAGAAATGCAGATAGAGACACACTGACAAATACATACACTGTAGGCACAGGCACCATGCGGCTTCTGCACCATAAAAGTTCATTTGAATCAAAAATAATGTCATCTTTTAAGTGAGGCGCTATTGAAATCTTGGGGGTCTAAGTGTCAAGACAATCTTGACATAAAACGGAGGCATCATTTTCAATCATTCAATAATGATGTGGTTTTGGATGACAGTATTCTATGAGATATCATGGGAAAATAATAGGAGACATAATGGAAATACAGTATCGTCCAATTTGTGACCATAATGGGAATATACATAGCGCTTCCTTCACAGGAAATAATACATGTGACATAACGGGAATGTAGTAAGTATGTGGGTTTGGCTGGGATTATCCTACATCCTGCAGGGATATAATAACTGGGAAAACGCTATATTTGATACCGCCACGTTGTGGGATGAGCGAGTAAACATTGCATGTCATTTCCCAGAATCCCTTGCTGCAGTGGGAGCACTGTATGCTACTGTACTGTAGGTGATAATGGTTGAAATATATATATATATATATATATATATATATAGATATATATACATACACATCAACCAGTACAATAATTTAAAAGGGGGGAATTAAAATGGTTGAAGTGGATAATGACAAGTATATACCGATCCAAAAAAACAACTCCTGAGCATGTATGTACTGCTTACATGGATGTACTATTAGCATGTACAGTGTTGTTTGTTACTGCAGTTACCAATTTATTTCCATTTTAAATATTTAATTTCTCTGAAATGGTGCAAGCAAATTGTATGAAAAGTTGCAAACGAATACATGAATGTTTTGTATCCAGAGTCAGGGGGATGAGATGAGATGGGGTCATGTTCATACAGTATTTGAACTGTACATTACTAAAAGAAGGCTTTTTTTCTATGCAGATACAGTATAGTGTTTCAAACACATGCTATACACACGTACACACACATACACATACACACACACACACACACACACACACGAGGTAATGTAAAGATGTGGGTGAACAGAGCGAAAAAGATTGTACTAGAAACGCTTATTAACATCAAAGGAATGGGCCTAAAGCAAAAGTTTGAACAGCAGCAGCTGCAGTACCCCTGATATCTATGGATGGGACAGATACCCCCTGCAGACGCACGCACGCACGCACGCACGCACGCACACACACAGGGAGGGGTCTGTAGTGTGACAGAGCACACCAGCTTCGCTACCAGGCACTCCTTCTTGAATTAAAATAAAACTATCTCCTTACCTCTTTCTGGATGCCCCCTCTTTACCAACAAGAGGGACAGGACCAGCTCTCCTCAGCTTCCATTTTCCTCTTCCTTTCCTCTCTCCCTTGAAAACTTTCTGCACCTGAGACAGTGGGAGGGAGGGAGATAGAGCATGAAACAGCACCCCAAATCCTGTCCCATTACAAGCAGCACAGGCTTCTGTCCGTCTACTCCTCTGCCTCCAGTCATTTGCATGGGAGGGAGGAGCTGCTTGCTCTCTCTCTCCCTCTTTCTCCCTCTCTCTCCTCTCCCTCTCTCCCTCCCTCTCTCTTTTAGAAGCTTTACACCTGCCATCCTGCCTACAGTATGTGATGATATCACAATGTCTCTCTTACATCACAGACAGGCTGACATCATCACACAGGCTGGCGGCCAGCAAGAGACAGAAATGCAGATAGAGACACACTGACAAATACATACACTGTAGGCACAGGCACCATGCGGCTTCTGCACCATAAAAGTTCATTTGAATCAAAAATAATGTCATCTTTTAAGTGAGGCGCTATTGAAATCTTGGGGGTCTAAGTGTCAAGACAATCTTGACATAAAACGGAGGCATCATTTTCAATCATTCAATAATGATGTGGTTTTGGATGACAGTATTCTATGAGATATCATGGGAAAATAATAGGAGACATAATGGAAATACAGTATCGTCCAATTTGTGACCATAATGGGAATATACATAGCGCTTCCTTCACAGGAAATAATACATGTGACATAACGGGAATGTAGTAAGTATGTGGGTTTGGCTGGGATTATCCTACATCCTGCAGGGATATAATAACTGGGAAAACGCTATATTTGATACCGCCACGTTGTGGGATGAGCGAGTAAACATTGCATGTCATTTCCCAGAATCCCTTGCTGCAGTGGGAGCACTGTATGCTACTGTACTGTAGGTGATAATGGTTGAAATATATATATATATATATATATATATATATATATATATATAGATATATATACATACACATCAACCAGTACAATAATTTAAAAGGGGGGAATTAAAATGGTTGAAGTGGATAATGACAAGTATATACCGATCCAAAAAAACAACTCCTGAGCATGTATGTACTGCTTACATGGATGTACTATTAGCATGTACAGTGTTGTTTGTTACTGCAGTTACCAATTTATTTCCATTTTAAATATTTAATTTCTCTGAAATGGTGCAAGCAAATTGTATGAAAAGTTGCAAACGAATACATGAATGTTTTGTATCCAGAGTCAGGGGGATGAGATGAGATGGGGTCATGTTCATACAGTATTTGAACTGTACATTACTAAAAGAAGGCTTTTTTTCTATGCAGATACAGTATAGTGTTTCAAACACATGCTATACACACGTACACACACATACACATACACACACACACACACACACACACGAGGTAATGTAAAGATGTGGGTGAACAGAGCGAAAAAGATTGTACTAGAAACGCTTATTAACATCAAAGGAATGGGCCTAAAGCAAAAGTTTGAACAGCAGCAGCTGCAGTACCCCTGATATCTATGGATGGGACAGATACCCCCTGCAGACGCACGCACGCACGCACGCACGCACGCACGCACGCACGCACGCACGCACACACACAGGGAGGGGTCTGTAGTGTGACAGAGCACACCAGCTTCGCTACCAGGCACTCCTTCTTGAATTAAAATAAAACTATCTCCTTACCTCTTTCTGGATGCCCCCTCTTTACCAACAAGAGGGACAGGACCAGCTCTCCTCAGCTTCCATTTTCCTCTTCCTTTCCTCTCTCCCTTGAAAACTTTCTGCACCTGAGACAGTGGGAGGGAGGGAGATAGAGCATGAAACAGCACCCCAAATCCTGTCCCATTACAAGCAGCACAGGCTTCTGTCCCTCTACTCCTCTGCCTCCAGTCATTTGCATGGGAGGGAGGAGCTGCTTGCTCTCTCTCTCCCTCTTTCTCCCTCTCTCTCCTCTCCCTCTCTCCCTCCCTCTCTCTTTTAGAAGCTTTACACCTGCCATCCTGCCTACAGTATGTGATGATATCACAATGTCTCTCTTACATCACAGACAGGCTGACATCATCACACAGGCTGGCGGCCAGCAAGAGACAGAAATGCAGATAGAGACACACTGACAAATACATACACTGTAGGCACAGGCACCATGCGGCTTCTGCACCATAAAAGTTCATTTGAATCAAAAATAATGTCATCTTTTAAGTGAGGCGCTATTGAAATCTTGGGGGTCTAAGTGTCAAGACAATCTTGACATAAAACGGAGGCATCATTTTCAATCATTCAATAATGATGTGGTTTTGGATGACAGTATTCTATGAGATATCATGGGAAAATAATAGGAGACATAATGGAAATACAGTATCGTCCAATTTGTGACCATAATGGGAATATACATAGCGCTTCCTTCACAGGAAATAATACATGTGACATAACGGGAATGTAGTAAGTATGTGGGTTTGGCTGGGATTATCCTACATCCTGCAGGGATATAATAACTGGGAAAACGCTATATTTGATACCGCCACGTTGTGGGATGAGCGAGTAAACATTGCATGTCATTTCCCAGAATCCCTTGCTGCAGTGGGAGCACTGTATGCTACTGTACTGTAGGTGATAATGGTTGAAATATATATATATATATATATATATATATATATATAGATATATATACATACACATCAACCAGTACAATAATTTAAAAGGGGGGAATTAAAATGGTTGAAGTGGATAATGACAAGTATATACCGATCCAAAAAAACAACTCCTGAGCATGTATGTACTGCTTACATGGATGTACTATTAGCATGTACAGTGTTGTTTGTTACTGCAGTTACCAATTTATTTCCATTTTAAATATTTAATTTCTCTGAAATGGTGCAAGCAAATTGTATGAAAAGTTGCAAACGAATACATGAATGTTTTGTATCCAGAGTCAGGGGGATGAGATGAGATGGGGTCATGTTCATACAGTATTTGAACTGTACATTACTAAAAGAAGGCTTTTTTTCTATGCAGATACAGTATAGTGTTTCAAACACATGCTATACACACGTACACACACATACACATACACACACACACACACACACACACGAGGTAATGTAAAGATGTGGGTGAACAGAGCGAAAAAGATTGTACTAGAAACGCTTATTAACATCAAAGGAATGGGCCTAAAGCAAAAGTTTGAACAGCAGCAGCTGCAGTACCCCTGATATCTATGGATGGGACAGATACCCCCTGCAGACGCACGCACGCACGCACGCACGCACGCACGCACACACACAGGGAGGGGTCTGTAGTGTGACAGAGCACACCAGCTTCGCTACCAGGCACTCCTTCTTGAATTAAAATAAAACTATCTCCTTACCTCTTTCTGGATGCCCCCTCTTTACCAACAAGAGGGACAGGACCAGCTCTCCTCAGCTTCCATTTTCCTCTTCCTTTCCTCTCTCCCTTGAAAACTTTCTGCACCTGAGACAGTGGGAGGGAGGGAGATAGAGCATGAAACAGCACCCCAAATCCTGTCCCATTACAAGCAGCACAGGCTTCTGTCCGTCTACTCCTCTGCCTCCAGTCATTTGCATGGGAGGGAGGAGCTGCTTGCTCTCTCTCTCCCTCTTTCTCCCTCTCTCTCCTCTCCCTCTCTCCCTCCCTCTCTCTTTTAGAAGCTTTACACCTGCCATCCTGCCTACAGTATGTGATGATATCACAATGTCTCTCTTACATCACAGACAGGCTGACATCATCACACAGGCTGGCGGCCAGCAAGAGACAGAAATGCAGATAGAGACACACTGACAAATACATACACTGTAGGCACAGGCACCATGCGGCTTCTGCACCATAAAAGTTCATTTGAATCAAAAATAATGTCATCTTTTAAGTGAGGCGCTATTGAAATCTTGGGGGTCTAAGTGTCAAGACAATCTTGACATAAAACGGAGGCATCATTTTCAATCATTCAATAATGATGTGGTTTTGGATGACAGTATTCTATGAGATATCATGGGAAAATAATAGGAGACATAATGGAAATACAGTATCGTCCAATTTGTGACCATAATGGGAATATACATAGCGCTTCCTTCACAGGAAATAATACATGTGACATAACGGGAATGTAGTAAGTATGTGGGTTTGGCTGGGATTATCCTACATCCTGCAGGGATATAATAACTGGGAAAACGCTATATTTGATACCGCCACGTTGTGGGATGAGCGAGTAAACATTGCATGTCATTTCCCAGAATCCCTTGCTGCAGTGGGAGCACTGTATGCTACTGTACTGTAGGTGATAATGGTTGAAATATATATATATATATATATATATATATAGATATATATAGATATATATACATACACATCAACCAGTACAATAATTTAAAAGGGGGGAATTAAAATGGTTGAAGTGGATAATGACAAGTATATACCGATCCAAAAAAACAACTCCTGAGCATGTATGTACTGCTTACATGGATGTACTATTAGCATGTACAGTGTTGTTTGTTACTGCAGTTACCAATTTATTTCCATTTTAAATATTTAATTTCTCTGAAATGGTGCAAGCAAATTGTATGAAAAGTTGCAAACGAATACATGAATGTTTTGTATCCAGAGTCAGGGGGATGAGATGAGATGGGGTCATGTTCATACAGTATTTGAACTGTACATTACTAAAAGAAGGCTTTTTTTCTATGCAGATACAGTATAGTGTTTCAAACACATGCTATACACACGTACACACACATACACATACACACACACACACACACACACACGAGGTAATGTAAAGATGTGGGTGAACAGAGCGAAAAAGATTGTACTAGAAACGCTTATTAACATCAAAGGAATGGGCCTAAAGCAAAAGTTTGAACAGCAGCAGCTGCAGTACCCCTGATATCTATGGATGGGACAGATACCCCCTGCAGACGCACGCACGCACGCACGCACGCACGCACGCACGCACACACACAGGGAGGGGTCTGTAGTGTGACAGAGCACACCAGCTTCGCTACCAGGCACTCCTTCTTGAATTAAAATAAAACTATCTCCTTACCTCTTTCTGGATGCCCCCTCTTTACCAACAAGAGGGACAGGACCAGCTCTCCTCAGCTTCCATTTTCCTCTTCCTTTCCTCTCTCCCTTGAAAACTTTCTGCACCTGAGACAGTGGGAGGGAGGGAGATAGAGCATGAAACAGCACCCCAAATCCTGTCCCATTACAAGCAGCACAGGCTTCTGTCCGTCTACTCCTCTGCCTCCAGTCATTTGCATGGGAGGGAGGAGCTGCTTGCTCTCTCTCTCCCTCTTTCTCCCTCTCTCTCCTCTCCCTCTCTCCCTCCCTCTCTCTTTTAGAAGCTTTACACCTGCCATCCTGCCTACAGTATGTGATGATATCACAATGTCTCTCTTACATCACAGACAGGCTGACATCATCACACAGGCTGGCGGCCAGCAAGAGACAGAAATGCAGATAGAGACACACTGACAAATACATACACTGTAGGCACAGGCACCATGCGGCTTCTGCACCATAAAAGTTCATTTGAATCAAAAATAATGTCATCTTTTAAGTGAGGCGCTATTGAAATCTTGGGGGTCTAAGTGTCAAGACAATCTTGACATAAAACGGAGGCATCATTTTCAATCATTCAATAATGATGTGGTTTTGGATGACAGTATTCTATGAGATATCATGGGAAAATAATAGGAGACATAATGGAAATACAGTATCGTCCAATTTGTGACCATAATGGGAATATACATAGCGCTTCCTTCACAGGAAATAATACATGTGACATAACGGGAATGTAGTAAGTATGTGGGTTTGGCTGGGATTATCCTACATCCTGCAGGGATATAATAACTGGGAAAACGCTATATTTGATACCGCCACGTTGTGGGATGAGCGAGTAAACATTGCATGTCATTTCCCAGAATCCCTTGCTGCAGTGGGAGCACTGTATGCTACTGTACTGTAGGTGATAATGGTTGAAATATATATATATATATATATATATATATAGATATATATAGATATATATACATACACATCAACCAGTACAATAATTTAAAAGGGGGGAATTAAAATGGTTGAAGTGGATAATGACAAGTATATACCGATCCAAAAAAACAACTCCTGAGCATGTATGTACTGCTTACATGGATGTACTATTAGCATGTACAGTGTTGTTTGTTACTGCAGTTACCAATTTATTTCCATTTTAAATATTTAATTTCTCTGAAATGGTGCAAGCAAATTGTATGAAAAGTTGCAAACGAATACATGAATGTTTTGTATCCAGAGTCAGGGGGATGAGATGAGATGGGGTCATGTTCATACAGTATTT
>NW_027455573.1:0-34529 GCF_040206685.1 Ascaphus truei
TAAGTACCCTCCCCCCGCCAAACAAGCTGCCAGTAAGTACCCTCCCCCCGCCAAACAAGCTGCCAGAAAGTACACCTCCCCCGCCAAAACAAGCGTGCTAGTAAGTACCCTCCCCCGCCAAACAAGCTGCCAGTAAGTACCCTCCCCCGCCAAACAAGCTGCCAGTAAGTACCCTCCCCCCGCAAACAAGCTGCCAGTTATTTTCCCCTCCCCCGCCAAACAAGCTGCCAGTAAGTACCCTCCCCCCGCCAAACAAGCTGCCAGTTAAGTACCTCTCCCCCGCCAAACAAGCTGCCAGTAAGTACCCTCCCCCCGCCAAACAAGCTGCCAGTAAGTACCCCTCCCCCCGCCAAACAAGCTGCCAGTAAGTACCCTCCCGCCAAACAAGCTGCCAGTAAGTACCCCTCCCCCGCCAAACAAGCTGCCAGTAAGTACCCTTCCCCGCCAAACAAGCTGCCAGTAAGTACCCTCCCCTCGCCAAACAAGCTGCCAGTAAGTACCCTCCCCCCGCCAAACAAGCTGCCAGTAAGTACCCTCCCCCCCGCCAAACAAGCTGCCAGTAAGTACCCTCCCCCGCCAAACAAGCTGCCAGTAAGTACCCCTCCCCGCCAAACAAGCTGCCAGTAAGTACCCTCCCCCGCCAAACAAGCTGCCAGTAAGTACCCTCCTCCCCGCCAAACAAGCTGCCAGTAAGTACCCTCCCTCCGCCAAACAAGCAACCAGTAAGTACCCTCCCCCCGCCAAACAAGCTGCCAGTAAGTACCCTCCCCCCGCAAAACAAGCTGCCAATAAGTACCCTCCCCCCGCCAAACAAGCTGCCAGTAAGTACCCTCCCCCCGCCAAACAAGCTGCCAGTAAGTACCCTCCCCCCGCCAAACAAGCTGCAGTAAGTACCCTCCCCCTGCCAAACAAGCTGCCAGTAAGTACCCTCCCCCGCCAAACAAGCTGCCAGTAAGTACCCTCCCCCCGCCAAACAAGCTGCCAGTAAGTACCCTCCCCCCGCCAACAAGCTGCCAGTAAGTACCCTCCCCCCGCCAAACAAGCTGCCAGTAAGTACCCTCCCCCCGCCAAACAAGCTGCCAGTAAGTACCCTCCCCCCCGCCAAACAAGCTGCCAGTAGATCCCTCCCCCCGCCAAACAAGCTGCCAGTAAGTACCCTCCCCCCGCCAAACAAGCTGCCAGTATGTACCCTCCCCCCGCCAAACAAGCTGCCAGTAAGTACCCTCCCCCCGCCAAACAAGCTGCCAGTAAGTACCCTCCCCCCGCCAAACAAGCTGCCAGTAAGTACCCTCCCCCCGCCAAACAAGCTGCCAGTAAGTACCCTCCCCCCCGCCAAACAAGCTGCCAGTAAGTACCCTCCCCCCGCCAAACAAGCTGCCAGTAAGTACCCTCCCCCACCAAACAAGCAACCAGTAAGTACCCTCCCCCGCCAAACAAGCTGCCAGTAAGTACCCTCCCCCCGCCAAACAAGCTGCCAGTAAGTACCCTCCCCGCCGAACAAGCTGCAGTAAGTACCCTCCCCCCGCCAAACAAGCTGCCAGTAAGTACCCTCCCCCGCCAAACAAGCTGCCAGTAAGTACCCTCCCCCCGCCAAACAAGCTGCCAGTAAGTACCCTCCCCCCGCCAAACAAGCTGCCAGTAAGTACCCTCCCCCCGCCAAACAAGCTGCCAGTAAGTACCCTCCCCCCGCAAACAAGCAGCCAGTAAGTACCCTCCCCCGCCAAACAAGCTGCCAGTAAGTACCCTCCCCCGCCAAACAAGCTGCAGTTATTTTCCCCTCCCCCCGCCAAACAAGCTGCCAGTAAGTACCCTCCCCCGCCAAACAAGCTGCCAGTAAGTACCCTCCCCCCGCCAAACAAGCTGCCAGTAAGTACCCTCCCCCGCCAAACAAGCTGCCAGTAAGTACCCTCCCCCCGCCAAACAAGCTGCCAGTAAGTACCCTCCCCCGCCAAACAAGCTGCCAGTAAGTACCCTCCCCGCCAAACAAGCTGCCAGTATGTACCCCTCCCCCCGCCAAACAAGCAACCAGTAAGTACCCTCCCCCGCCAAACAAGCTGCCAGTAAGTACCCTCCCCCCGCCAAACAAGCTGCCAGTAAGTACCCTCCCTCGCCAAACAAGATGCCAGTAAGTACCCCCCCGCCAAACAAGCTGCCAGTAAGTACCCTCCCCCCGCCAAACAAGCTGCCAGTAAGTACCCTCCCCTGCCAAACAAGCTGCAGTAAGTACCATCCCCCGCCAAACAAGCTGCCAGTAAGTACCCTCCCCTCACCAAACAAGCTGCCAGTAAGTACCCTCCTCCCCCGCCAAACAAGCTGCCAGTAAGTACCCTCCCCCCGCCAAACAATCTGCCAGTAAGTACCCTCCCCCCTCGCCAAACAAGCTGCCAGTAAGTACCCTCCCCCACCAAACAAGCTGCCAGTAAGTACCCTCCCCCCGCCAAACAAGCTGCCAGTAAGTACCCTCCCCCGCCAAACAAGCTGCCAGTAAGTACCCTCCCCTGCCAAACAAGCTGCCAGTAAGTACCATCCCCCGCCAAACAAGCTGCCAGTAAGTACCCTCCCCCCACCAAACAAGCTGCCAGTAAGTACCCTCCTCCCCCGCCAAACAAGCTGCCAGTAAGTACCCTCCCCCCGCCAAACAATCTGCCAGTAAGTACCCTCCCCCCCGCCAAACAAGCTGCCAGTAAGTACCCTCCCCCACCAAACAAGCTGCCAGTAAGTACCCTCCCCCCGCCAAACAAGCTGCCAGTAAGTACCCTCCCCCGCCAAACAAGCTGCCAGTAAGTACCCTCCCCCGCCAAACAAGCTGCCAGTAAGTACCCTCCCCCCGCCAAACAAGCTGCCAGTAAGTACCCTCCCCCGCCAAACAAGCTGCCAGTAAGTACCCTCCCCCACCAAACAAGCTGCCAGTAAGTACCCTCCCCCGCCAAACAAGCTGCCAGTAAGTACCCCTCCCCCCGCCAAACAAGCTGCCAGTAAGTACCCTCCCCCCGCCAAACAAGCTGCCAGTAAGTACCCTCCCCCCGCCAAACAAGCTGCCAGTAAGTACCCTCCCCCGCCAAACAAGCTGCCAGTAAGTACCCTCCCCCCACCAAACAAGCTGCCAGTAAGTACCCTCCCCCGCCAAACAAGCTGCCAGTAAGTACCCTCCCCCCGCCAAACAAGCTGCCAGTAAGTACCCTCCCCGCCAAACAAGCTGCCAGTAAGTACCCTCCCCCCGCCAAACAAGCTGCCAGTAAGTACCCTCCCCGCCAACCAAGCTGCCAGTAAGTACCCTCCCTCCCGACAAACAAGCTTCCAGCAAGTACCCTCCCCCGCCAAACAAGCTGCCAGTAAGTACCCTCCCCCCCGACAAACAAGCAACCAGTAAGTACCCTCCCCCCGCCAAACAAGCTGCCAGTAAGTACCCTCCCCCGCCAAACAAGCTTCCAGTAAGTACCCTCCTCCCGCCAAACAAGCTGCCAGTAAGTACCCTCCCCCCGCCAAACAAGCTTCCAGTAAGTACCCTCCCCCCGCCAAACAAGCTGCCAGTAAGTACCCTCCCCCCGCCAAACAAGCTGCCAGTAAGTACCCTCCCCCCGCCAAACAAGCTGCCAGTAAGTACCCTCCCCCCGCCAAACAAGCTGCCAGTAAGTACCCTCCCCCCGCCAAACAAGCTGCCAGTAAGTACCCTCCCCCGCCAAACAAGCTGCCAGTAAGTACCCTCCCCCGCCAAACAAGCTTCCAGTAAGTACCCTCCCCCGCCAAACAAGCTGCCAGTAAGTACCCTCCCCCGCCAAACAAGCAACCAGTAAGTACCCTCCCCCCACCAAACAAGCTTCCATTAAGTACCCTCCCCGCCAAACAAGCTGCCAGTAAGTACCCTCCCCCCCCACCAAACAAGCTGCCAGTAAGTACCCTCCCCCGCCAAACAAGCAACCAGTAAGTACCCTCCCCCCCGCCAAACAAGCTGCCAGTAAGTACCCTCCCCGCCCGCCAAACAAGCTGCCAGTCAGTACCCTCACCCCGCCAAACAAGCTGCCAGTAAGTACCCTCCCCCGCCAAACAAGCTGCCAGTAAGTACCCTCCCCCACCAAACAAGCAACCAGTAAGTACCCTCCCCCCACCAAACAAGCTGCCATTAAGTACCCTCCCCCGCCAAACAAGCTGCCAGTAAGTACCCTCCCCCCCCACCAAACAAGCTGCCAGTAAGTACCCTCCCCCGCCAAACAAGCAACCAGTAAGTACCCTCCCCCCCGCCAAACAAGCTGCCAGTAAGTACCCTCCCCGCCCGCCAAACAAGCTGCCAGTAAGTACCCTCCCCCACCAAACAAGCTGCCAGTAAGTACCCTCCCCCGCCAAACAAGCTGCCAGTAAGTACCCCTCCCCCCGCCAAACAAGCTGCCAGTAAGTACCCTCCCCCCGCCAAACAAGCTGCCAGTAAGTACCCTCCCCCCGCCAAACAAGCTGCCAGTAAGTACCCTCCCCCGCCAAACAAGCTGCCAGTAAGTACCCTCCCCCCACCAAACAAGCTGCCAGTAAGTACCCTCCCCCCGCCAAACAAGCTGCCAGTAAGTACCCTCCCCCCGCCAAACAAGCTGCCAGTAAGTACCCTCCCCCGCCAAACAAGCTGCCAGTAAGTACCCTCCCCCCGCCAAACAAGCTGCCAGTAAGTACCCTCCCCGCCAACCAAGCTGCCAGTAAGTACCCTCCCTCCCGACAAACAAGCTTCCAGTAAGTACCCTCCCCCGCCAAACAAGCTGCCAGTAAGTACCCTCCCCCCCGACAAACAAGCAACCAGTAAGTACCCTCCCCCCGCCAAACAAGCTGCCAGTAAGTACCCTCCCCCGCCAAACAAGCTTCCAGTAAGTACCCTCCTCCCGCCAAACAAGCTGCCAGTAAGTACCCTCCCCCCGCCAAACAAGCTTCCAGTAAGTACCCTCCCCCCGCCAAACAAGCTGCCAGTAAGTACCCTCCCCCCGCCAAACAAGCTGCCAGTAAGTACCCTCCCCCCGCCAAACAAGCTGCCAGTAAGTACCCTCCCCCCGCCAAACAAGCTGCCAGTAAGTACCCTCCCCCCACCAAACAAGCTGCCAGTAAGTACCCTCCCCCCGCCAAACAAGCTGCCAGTAAGTACCCTCCCCCGCCAAACAAGCTTCCAGTAAGTACCCTCCCCCGCCAAACAAGCTGCCAGTAAGTACCCTCCCCCCGCCAAACAAGCTACCAGTAAGTACCCTCCCCCCGCCAAACAAGCTGCCAGTAAGTACCCTCCCCCCGCCAAATAAGCTGCCAATAAGTACCCTCCCCCCGCCAAAAGAGCTGCCAGTAAGTACCCTCCCCCCCGCCAAACAAGCTGCCAGTAAGTACCCTCCCCCACCAAACAAGCTGCCAGTAAGTACCCTCCCCCCGCCAAACAAGCTGCTAGTAAGTACTCTCCCCCCACCAAACAAGTGGCCAGTAAGTACCCTCCCCCCGCCAAACAAGCTGCCAGTAAGTACCCTCCCCCCGCCAAACAAGCTGCCAGTAAGTACCCCTCCCCCGCCAAACAAGCTGCCAGTAAGTACCCTCCCCCGCCAAACAAGCTGCCAGTAAGTAGCCTCCCCCGCCAAACAAGCTGCCAGTAAGTACCCTCCCCCCCGCCAAACAAGCTGCCAGTAAGTACCCTCCCCCGCCAAACACGCTGCCAGTAAGTACCCTCCCCCCCGCCAAACAAGCTGCCAGTAATTACCCTCCCCCGCCAAACAAGCTGCCAGTAAGTACCCTCCCCCGCCAAACAAGCTGCCAGTAAGTACCCTCCCCCCGCAAAACAAGCAGCCGGTAAGAACCCTCCCCCCGCCAAACAAGCTGCCAGTAAGTACCCCCCCCCCGCCAAACAAGCTGCCAGTAAGTACCCTCCCCCACCAAACAAGCTGCCAGTAAGTAGCCTCCCCCGCCAAACAAGCTGCCAGTAAGTACCCTCCCCCGCCAAACAAGCTGCCAGTAAGTACCCTCCCCCCGCCAAACAAGCTGCCAGTAAGTACCCTCCCCGCCAAACAAGCTGCCAGTAAGTACCCTCCCCCGCCAAACAAGCTGCCAGTAAGTAACCTCCCCCCGCCAAACAAGCTGCTAGTAAGTACCCTCCCCCGCCAAACAAGCTGCCAGTAAGTACCCTCCCCCGCCAAACAAGCTGCCAGTAAGTACCCTCCCACCCGCCAAACAAGCTGCCAGTAAGTACCCTCCCCCTGCCAAACAAGCTGCCAGTAAGTACCCTCCCCCCGCCAAACAAGCTGCCAGTAAGTACCCTCCCCCCGCCAAACAAGCTGCCAGTAAGTACCCTCCCCCGCCAAACAAGCTGCCAGTACGTACCCTCCCCCCGCCAAACAAGCTGCCAGTTAGTACCCTCCCCCCGCCAAACAAGCTGCCAGTAAGTACCCTCCCCCCGCCAAACAAGCTGCCAGTAAGTACCCTCCCCCCGCCAAACAAGCTGCAAGTAAGTACCCTCCCCCCGCCAAACAAGCTGCCAGTAAGTACCCTCCCCCGCCAACCAAGCTGCCAGTAAGTACCCTCCCCCCGCAAACAAGCTGCCAGTAAGTACCCTCCCCCCGCCAAACAAGCAACCAGTAAGTACCCTCCCCCCGCCAAACAAGCTGCCAGTAAGTACCCTCCCCCCGCCAAACAAGCTGCCAGAAAGTACCCTCCCCCGCCAAACAAGCTGCTAGTAAGTACCCTCCCCCGCCAAACAAGCTGCCAGTAAGTACCCTCCCCCGCCAAACAAGCTGCCAGTAAGTACCCTCCCCCCGCCAAACAAGCTGCCAGTTATTTTCCCCTCCCCCCGCCAAACAAGCTGCCAGTAAGTACCCTCCCCCCGCCAAACAAGCTGCCAGTAAGTACTCTCCCCCCGCCAAACAAGCTGCCAGTAAGTACCCTCCCCCCGCCAAACAAGCTGCCAGTAAGTACCCTCCCCCGCCAAACAAGCTGCCAGTAAGTACCCTCCCGCCAAACAAGCTGCCAGTAAGTACCCCTCCCCCCGCCAAACAAGCTGCCAGTAAGTACCCTTCCCCGCCAAACAAGCTGCCAGTAAGTACCCTCCCCTCGCCAAACAAGCTGCCAGTAAGTACCCTCCCCCCGCCAAACAAGCTGCCAGTAAGTACCCTCCCCCCGCCAAACAAGCTGCCAGTAAGTACCCTCCCCCGCCAAACAAGCTGCCAGTAAGTACCCTCCCCGCCAAACAAGCTGCCAGTAAGTACCCTCCCCCGCCAAACAAGCTGCCAGTAAGTACCCTCCTCCCCCGCCAAACAAGCTGCCAGTAAGTACCCTCCCTCCGCCAAACAAGCAACCAGTAAGTACCCTCCCCCCGCCAAACAAGCTGCCAGTAAGTACCCTCCCCCCGCAAAACAAGCTGCCAATAAGTACCCTCCCCCCGCCAAACAAGCTGCCAGTAAGTACCCTCCCCCCGCCAAACAAGCTGCCAGTAAGTACCCTCCCCCCGCCAAACAAGCTGCCAGTAAGTACCCTCCCCCCTGCCAAACAAGCTGCCAGTAAGTACCCTCCCCCCGCCAAACAAGCTGCCAGTAAGTACCCTCCCCCCGCCAAACAAGCTGCCAGTAAGTACCCTCCCCCCGCCAAACAAGCTGCCAGTAAGTACCCTCCCCCCGCCAAACAAGCTGCCAGTAAGTACCCTCCCCCCGCCAAACAAGCTGCCAGTAAGTACCCTCCCCCCCGCCAAACAAGCTGCCAGTAAGATCCCTCCCCCCGCCAAACAAGCTGCCAGTAAGTACCCTCCCCCCGCCAAACAAGCTGCCAGTATGTACCCTCCCCCCGCCAAACAAGCTGCCAGTAAGTACCCTCCCCCCGCCAAACAAGCTGCCAGTAAGTACCCTCCCCCCGCCAAACAAGCTGCCAGTAAGTACCCTCCCCCCGCCAAACAAGCTGCCAGTAAGTACCCTCCCCCCCGCCAAACAAGCTGCCAGTAAGTACCCTCCCCCCGCCAAACAAGCTGCCAGTAAGTACCCTCCCCCACCAAACAAGCAACCAGTAAGTACCCTCCCCCGCCAAACAAGCTGCCAGTAAGTACCCTCCCCCCGCCAAACAAGCTGCCAGTAAGTACCCTCCCCCGCCGAACAAGCTGCCAGTAAGTACCCTCCCCCCGCCAAACAAGCTGCCAGTAAGTACCCTCCCCCGCCAAACAAGCTGCCAGTAAGTACCCTCCCCCCGCCAAACAAGCTGCCAGTAAGTACCCTCCCCCCGCCAAACAAGCTGCCAGTAAGTACCCTCCCCCCGCCAAACAAGCTGCCAGTAAGTACCCTCCCCCCGCCAAACAAGCAGCCAGTAAGTACCCTCCCCCGCCAAACAAGCTGCCAGTAAGTACCCTCCCCCGCCAAACAAGCTGCCAGTTATTTTCCCCTCCCCCCGCCAAACAAGCTGCCAGTAAGTACCCTCCCCCGCCAAACAAGCTGCCAGTAAGTACCCTCCCCCCGCCAAACAAGCTGCCAGTAAGTACCCTCCCCCCGCCAAACAAGCTGCCAGTAAGTACCCTCCCCCCGCCAAACAAGCTGCCAGTAAGTACCCTCCCCCGCCAAACAAGCTGCCAGTAAGTACCCTCCCCGCCAAACAAGCTGCCAGTATGTACCCCTCCCCCCGCCAAACAAGCAACCAGTAAGTACCCTCCCCCGCCAAACAAGCTGCCAGTAAGTACCCTCCCCCCGCCAAACAAGCTGCCAGTAAGTACCCTCCCTCGCCAAACAAGATGCCAGTAAGTACCCCCCCGCCAAACAAGCTGCCAGTAAGTACCCTCCCCCCGCCAAACAAGCTGCCAGTAAGTACCCTCCCCTGCCAAACAAGCTGCAGTAAGTACCATCCCCCCGCCAAACAAGCTGCCAGTAAGTACCCTCCCCTCACCAAACAAGCTGCCAGTAAGTACCATCCCCCCGCCAAACAAGCTGCCAGTAAGTACCCTCCCCCCACCAAACAAGCTGCCAGTAAGTACCCTCCTCCCCCGCCAAACAAGCTGCCAGTAAGTACCCTCCCCCCGCCAAACAATCTGCCAGTAAGTACCCTCCCCCCCGCCAAACAAGCTGCCAGTAAGTACCCTCCCCCACCAAACAAGCTGCCAGTAAGTACCCTCCCCCCGCCAAACAAGCTGCCAGTAAGTACCCTCCCCCGCCAAACAAGCTGCCAGTAAGTACCCTCCCCCGCCAAACAAGCTGCCAGTAAGTACCCTCCCCCCGCCAAACAAGCTGCCAGTAAGTACCCTCCCCCGCCAAACAAGCTGCCAGTAAGTACCCTCCCCCACCAAACAAGCTGCCAGTAAGTACCCTCCCCCGCCAAACAAGCTGCCAGTAAGTACCCCTCCCCCCGCCAAACAAGCTGCCAGTAAGTACCCTCCCCCCGCCAAACAAGCTGCCAGTAAGTACCCTCCCCCCGCCAAACAAGCTGCCAGTAAGTACCCTCCCCCGCCAAACAAGCTGCCAGTAAGTACCCTCCCCCCACCAAACAAGCTGCCAGTAAGTACCCTCCCCCCGCCAAACAAGCTGCCAGTAAGTACCCTCCCCCCGCCAAACAAGCTGCCAGTAAGTACCCTCCCCCGCCAAACAAGCTGCCAGTAAGTACCCTCCCCCCGCCAAACAAGCTGCCAGTAAGTACCCTCCCCGCCAACCAAGCTGCCAGTAAGTACCCTCCCTCCCGACAAACAAGCTTCCAGCAAGTACCCTCCCCCGCCAAACAAGCTGCCAGTAAGTACCCTCCCCCCCGACAAACAAGCAACCAGTAAGTACCCTCCCCCCGCCAAACAAGCTGCCAGTAAGTACCCTCCCCCGCCAAACAAGCTTCCAGTAAGTACCCTCCTCCCGCCAAACAAGCTGCCAGTAAGTACCCTCCCCCCGCCAAACAAGCTTCCAGTAAGTACCCTCCCCCCGCCAAACAAGCTGCCAGTAAGTACCCTCCCCCCGCCAAACAAGCTGCCAGTAAGTACCCTCCCCCCGCCAAACAAGCTGCCAGTAAGTACCCTCCCCCCGCCAAACAAGCTGCCAGTAAGTACCCTCCCCCCGCCAAACAAGCTGCCAGTAAGTACCCTCCCCCGCCAAACAAGCTGCCAGTAAGTACCCTCCCTCGCCAAACAAGCTTCCAGTAAGTACCCTCCCCCGCCAAACAAGCTGCCAGTAAGTACCCTCCCCCGCCAAACAAGCAACCAGTAAGTACCCTCCCCCCACCAAACAAGCTTCCATTAAGTACCCTCCCCGCCAAACAAGCTGCCAGTAAGTACCCTCCCCCCCCACCAAACAAGCTGCCAGTAAGTACCCTCCCCCGCCAAACAAGCAACCAGTAAGTACCCTCCCCCCCGCCAAACAAGCTGCCAGTAAGTACCCTCCCCGCCCGCCAAACAAGCTGCCAGTCAGTACCCTCACCCCGCCAAACAAGCTGCCAGTAAGTACCCTCCCCCGCCAAACAAGCTGCCAGTAAGTACCCTCCCCCACCAAACAAGCAACCAGTAAGTACCCTCCCCCCACCAAACAAGCTGCCATTAAGTACCCTCCCCCGCCAAACAAGCTGCCAGTAAGTACCCTCCCCCCCCACCAAACAAGCTGCCAGTAAGTACCCTCCCCCGCCAAACAAGCAACCAGTAAGTACCCTCCCCCCCGCCAAACAAGCTGCCAGTAAGTACCCTCCCCGCCCGCCAAACAAGCTGCCAGTAAGTACCCTCCCCCACCAAACAAGCTGCCAGTAAGTACCCTCCCCCGCCAAACAAGCTGCCAGTAAGTACCCCTCCCCCCGCCAAACAAGCTGCCAGTAAGTACCCTCCCCCCGCCAAACAAGCTGCCAGTAAGTACCCTCCCCCCGCCAAACAAGCTGCCAGTAAGTACCCTCCCCCGCCAAACAAGCTGCCAGTAAGTACCCTCCCCCCACCAAACAAGCTGCCAGTAAGTACCCTCCCCCCGCCAAACAAGCTGCCAGTAAGTACCCTCCCCCCGCCAAACAAGCTGCCAGTAAGTACCCTCCCCCGCCAAACAAGCTGCCAGTAAGTACCCTCCCCCCGCCAAACAAGCTGCCAGTAAGTACCCTCCCCGCCAACCAAGCTGCCAGTAAGTACCCTCCCTCCCGACAAACAAGCTTCCAGTAAGTACCCTCCCCCGCCAAACAAGCTGCCAGTAAGTACCCTCCCCCCCGACAAACAAGCAACCAGTAAGTACCCTCCCCCCGCCAAACAAGCTGCCAGTAAGTACCCTCCCCCGCCAAACAAGCTTCCAGTAAGTACCCTCCTCCCGCCAAACAAGCTGCCAGTAAGTACCCTCCCCCCGCCAAACAAGCTTCCAGTAAGTACCCTCCCCCCGCCAAACAAGCTGCCAGTAAGTACCCTCCCCCCGCCAAACAAGCTGCCAGTAAGTACCCTCCCCCCGCCAAACAAGCTGCCAGTAAGTACCCTCCCCCCGCCAAACAAGCTGCCAGTAAGTACCCTCCCCCCACCAAACAAGCTGCCAGTAAGTACCCTCCCCCCGCCAAACAAGCTGCCAGTAAGTACCCTCCCCCGCCAAACAAGCTTCCAGTAAGTACCCTCCCCCGCCAAACAAGCTGCCAGTAAGTACCCTCCCCCGCCAAACAAGCAACCAGTAAGTACCCTCCCCCCACCAAACAAGCTTCCATTAAGTACCCTCCCCGCCAAACAAGCTGCCAGTAAGTACCCTCCCCCCCACCAAACAAGCTGCCAGTAAGTACCCTCCCCCGCCAAACAAGCAACCAGTAAGTACCCTCCCCCCCGCCAAACAAGCTGCCAGTAAGTACCCTCCCCGCCCGCCAAACAAGCTGCCAGTCAGTACCCTCACCCCGCCAAACAAGCTGCCAGTAAGTACCCTCCCCCGCCAAACAAGCTGCCAGTAAGTACCCTCCCCCGCCAAACAAGCAACCAGTAAGTACCCTCCCCCCACCAAACAAGCTGCCATTAAGTACCCTCCCCCGCCAAACAAGCTGCCAGTAAGTACCCTCCCCCCCCACCAAACAAGCTGCCAGTAAGTACCCTCCCCCGCCAAACAAGCAACCAGTAAGTACCCTCCCCCCCGCCAAACAAGCTGCCAGTAAGTACCCTCCCCGCCCGCCAAACAAGCTGCCAGTCAGTACCCTCACCCCGCCAAACAAGCTGCCAGTAAGTACCCTCCCCCCGCCAAACAAGCTGCCAGTAAGTACCCTCCCCCCGCCAAACAAGCTGCCAGTAAGTACCCTCCCCCCAACAAACAATCTGTCAGTAAGTACCCTCCCCCCGCCAAACAAGCTGCCAGTAAGTACCCTCCCCCGCCAAACAAGCTGCCAGTAAGTACCCTCCCCCGCCAAACAAGCTGCCAGTAAGTACCATCCCCCCGCCAAACAAGCTGCCAGTAAGTACCCTCCCCCCGTCAAACAAGCTGCCAGTAAGTACCCTCACCCGCCAAACAAGCTGCCAGTAAGTACCCTCCCACGCCAAACAAGCAACCAGTAAGTACCCTCCCCCGCCAAACAAGCTGCCAGTAAGTACCCTCCCCCGCCAAACAAGCTGCCAGTAAGTACCCTCCCCCCCGCCAAACAAGCTGCCAGTAAGTACCCTCCCCCCGCCAAACAAGCTGCCAGTAAGTACCCTCCCCCGCCAAACAAGCTGCCAGTAAGTACCCTCCCCCCGCCAAACAAGCTGCCAGTAAGTACCCTCCCCCACCAAACAAGCTGCCAGTAAGTACCCTCCCCCGCCAAACAAGCTGCCAGTAAGTACCCCTCCCCCCGCCAAACAAGCTGCCAGTAAGTACCCTCCCCCGCCAAACAAGCTGCCAGTAAGTACCCTCCCCCCGCCAAACAAGCTGCCAGTAAGTACCCTCTCCCGCCAAACAAGCTGCCAGTAAGTACCCTCCCACGCCAAACAAGCAACCAGTAAGTACCCTCCCCCGCCAAACAAGCTGCCAGTAAGTACCCTCCCCCGCCAAACAAGCTGCCAGTAAGTACCCTCCCCCCCGCCAAACAAGCTGCCAGTAAGTACCCTCCCCCCGCCAAACAAGCTGCCAGTAAGTACCCTCCCCCCGCCAAACAAGCTGCCAGTAAGTACCCTCCCCCCGCCAAACAAGCTGCCAGTAAGTACCCTCCCCCACCAAACAAGCTGCCAGTAAGTACCCTCCCCCGCCAAACAAGCTGCCAGTAAGTACCCCTCCCCCCGCTAAACAAGCTGCCAGTAAGTACCCTCCCCCGCCAAACAAGCTGCCAGTAAGTACCCTCCCCCGCCAAACAAGCTGCCAGTAAGTACCCTCCCCCGCCAAACAAGCTGCCAGTAAGTACCCCCCCCGCCAAACAAGCTGCCAGTAAGTACCCTTCCCCACCAAACAAGCTGCCAGTAAGTACCCTCCCCTGCCAAACAAGCTGCCAGGTTGTACCCTCCCCCCGCCAAACAAGCTGCCAGTAAGTACCCTCCCACCGCCAAACAAGCTGCCAGTAAGTACCCTCCTCCCCCGCCAAACAAGCTGCCAGTAAGTACCCTCCCCCCGCCAAACAAGCTGCCAGTAAGTACCCCCCCGCCAAACAAGCTGCCAGTAAGTACCCTCCCCCGCCAAACAAGCTGCCAGTAAGTACCCTCCCCCGCCAACAAGCTGCCAGGAAGTACCCTCCCCCCCGCCAAACAAGCTGCCAGTAAGTACCCCTCCTCCCCGCCAAACAAGGTGCCAGTAAGTACCCTCCCCCCGCCAAACAAGCTGCCAGTAAGTACCCTCCCCCCGCCAAACAAGCTGCCAGTAAGTACCCTCCCCCCGCCAAACAAGCTGCCAGTAAGTACCCTCCCCCCGCCAAACAAGCTGCCAGTAAGTACCCTCCCCCGCCAAACAAGCTGCCAGTAAGTACCCTCCCCCCGCCAAACAAGCTGCCAGTAAGTACCCCCCCTGCCAAACAAGTTGCCAGTAAGTACCTTCACCCCACCAAACAAGCTGCCAGTAAGTACCCTCCCCCCGCCAAACAAGCTGCCAGTAAGTACCCTCCCCCGCCAAACAAGCTGCCAGTAAGTACCCTCCCCCGCCAAACAAGCTGCCAGTAAGTACCCTCCCCCGCCAAACAAGCTGCCAGTAAGTACCCTCCCCCCGCCAAACAAGCTGCCAGTAAGTACCCTCCCCCACCAAACAAGCTGCCAGTAAGTACCCTACCCTCCGCCAAACAAGCTGCCAGTAAGTACACTCCCCCCCGCCAAACAAGCTGCCAGTAAGTACCCTCCCCCGCCAAACAAGCTGCCAGTAAGTACCCTCCCCCACCAAACAAGCTGCCAGTAAGTACCCTCCCCCGCCAAACAAGCTGCCAGTAAGTACCCTCCCCCCACCAAACAAGCTGCCAGTAAGTACCCTCCCCCCGTCAAACAAGCTGCCAGTAAGTACCCTCCCCCGCCAAACAAGCTGCCAGTAAGTCCCTCCCCCGCCAAACAAGCAACCAGTAAGTACCCTCCCCCGCCAAACAAGCTGCCAGTAAGTACCCTCCCCCGCCAAACAAGCTGCCAGTAAGTACCCTCCCCCCGCCAAACAAGCTGCCAGTAAGTACCCTCCCCCGCCAAACAAGCTGCCAGTAAGTAGCCTCCCCCCGCCAAACAAGCTGCTAGTAAGTACCCTCCCCCCGCCAAACAAGCTGCCAGTAAGTACCCTCCCCCACCAAACAAGCTGCCAGTAAGTACCCTCCCCCGCCAAACAAGCTGCCAGTAAGTACCCCTCCCCCCGCCAAACAAGCTGCCAGTAAGTACCCTCCCCCGCCAAACAAGCTGCCAGTAAGTACCCTCCCCCCGCCAAACAAGCTGCCAGTAAGTACCCTCCCCCGCCAAACAAGCTGCCAGTAAGTACCCTCCCCCCACCAAACAAGCTGCCAGTAAGTACCCTCCCCCCGCCAAACAAGCTGCCAGTAAGTACCCTCCCCCCGCCAAACAAGCTGCCAGAAAGTACCCTCCCCCGCCAAACAAGCTGCCAGTAAGTACCCTCCCCCCGCCAAACAAGCTGCCAGTAAGTACCCTCCCCGCCAACCAAGCTGCCAGTAAGTACCCTCCCTCCCGACAAACAAGCTTCCAGTAAGTACCCTCCCCCGCCAAACAAGCTGCCAGTAAGTACCCTCCCCCCCGACAAACAAGCAACCAGTAAGTACCCTCCCCCCACCAAACAAGCTGCCAGTAAGTACCCTCCCCCGCCAAACAAGCTTCCAGTAAGTACCCTCCTCCCGCCAAACAAGCTGCCAGTAAGTACCCTCCCCCCGCCAAACAAGCTTCCAGTAAGTACCCTCCCCCCGCCAAACAAGCTGCCAGTAAGTACCCTCCCCCGCCAAACAAGCTGCCAGTAAGTACCCTCCCCCCGCCAAACAAGCTGCCAGTAAGTACCCTCCCCCCGCCAAACAAGCTGCCAGTAAGTACCCTCCCCCCACCAAACAAGCTGCCAGTAAGTACCCTCCCCCCGCCAAACAAGCTGCCAGTAAGTTCCCTCCCCCGCCAAACAAGCTTCCAGTAAGTACCCTCCCCCGCCAAACAAGCTGCCAGTAAGTACCCTCCCCCGCCAAACAAGCAACCAGTAAGTACCCTCCCCCCACCAAACAAGCTTCCATTAAGTACCCTCCCCCGCCAAACAAGCTGCCAGTAAGTACCCTCCCCCCCCACCAAACAAGCTGCCAGTAAGTACCCTCCCCCGCCAAACAAGCAACCAGTAAGTACCCTCCCCCCCGCCAAACAAGCTGCCAGTAAGTACCCTCCCCGCCCGCCAAACAAGCTGCCAGTCAGTACCCTCACCCCGCCAAACAAGCTGCCAGTAAGTACCCTCCCCCGCCAAACAAGCTGCCAGTAAGTACCCTCCCCCGCCAAACAAGCAACCAGTAAGTACCCTCCCCCCCGCCAAACAAGCTGCCAGTAAGTACCCTCCCCCCGCCAAACAAGCTGCCAGTAAGTACCCTCCCCCCGCCAAACAAGCTGCCAGTAAGTACCCTCCCCCGCCAAACAATCTGTCAGTAAGTACCCTCCCCCCGCCAAACAAGCTGCCAGTAAGTACCCTCCCCCGCCAAACAAGCTGCCAGTAAGTACCCTCCCCCGCCAAACAAGCTGCCAGTAAGTACCCTCCCCCCGCCAAACAAGCTGCCAGTAAGTACCCTCCCCCCGTCAAACAAGCTGCCAGTAAGTACCCTCCCCCGCCAAACAAGCTGCCAGTAAGTACCCTCCCACGCCAAACAAGCAACCAGTAAGTACCCTCCCCCGCCAAACAAGCTGCCAGTAAGTACCCTCCCCTGCCAAACAAGCTGCCAGTAAGTACCCTCCCCCCGCCAAACAAGCTGCCAGTAAGTACCCTCCCCCCGCCAAACAAGCTGCCAGTAAGTACCCTCCCCCGCCAAACAAGCTGCCAGTAAGTACCCTCCCCCCGCCAAACAAGCTGCCAGTAAGTACCCTCCCCCCGCTAAACAAGCTGCCAGTAAGTACCCTCCCCCGCCAAACAAGCTGCCAGTAAGTACCCTCCCCCCGCCAAACAAGCTGCCAGTAAGTACCCTCCCCCGCCAAACAAGCTGCCAGTAAGTACCCCCCCCCCCGCCAAACAAGCTGCCAGTAAGTACCCTTCCCCGCCAAACAAGCTGCCAGTAAGTACCCTCCCCTGCCAAACAAGCTGCCAGGTTGTACCCTCCCCCCGCCAAACAAGCTGCCAGTAAGTACCCTCCCGCCGCCAAACAAGCTGCCAGTAAGTACCCTCCTCCCCCGCCAAACAAGCTGCCAGTAAGTACCCTCCCCCCGCCAAACAAGCTGCCAGTAAGTACCCCCCCGCCAAACAAGCTGCCAGTAAGTACCCTCCCCCGCCAAACAAGCTGCCAGTAAGTACCCTCCCCCGCCAACAAGCTGCCAGGAAGTACCCTCCCCCCCCAAACAAGCTGCCAGTAAGTACCCCTCCTCCCCGCCAAACAAGGTGCCAGTAAGTACCCTCC
This sequence comes from Ascaphus truei, assembly GCF_040206685.1. Classification (NCBI taxonomy): domain Eukaryota; kingdom Metazoa; phylum Chordata; class Amphibia; order Anura; family Ascaphidae; genus Ascaphus; species Ascaphus truei. The sequence continues at coordinate 16,867 of NW_027455573.1, forward strand.
CCCCGCCAAACAAGCTGCCAGTAAGTACCCTCCCCCCGCCAAACAAGCTGCCAGTAAGTACCCTCCCCCCGCCAAACAAGCTGCCAGTAAGTACCCTCCCCCCGCCAAACAAGCTGCCAGTAAGTACCCTCCCCCGCCAAACAAGCTGCCAGTAAGTACCCTCCCCCCGCCAAACAAGCTGCCAGTAAGTACCCCCCCGCCAAACAAGTTGCCAGTAAGTACCCTCACCCCACCAAACAAGCTGCCAGTAAGTACCCTCCCCCCGCCAAACAAGCTGCCAGTAAGTACCCTCCCCGCCAAACAAGCTGCCAGTAAGTACCCTCCCCCGCCAAACAAGCTGCCAGTAAGTACCCTCCCCCGCCAAACAAGCTGCCAGTAAGTACCCTTTCCCCACCAAACAAGCTGCCAGTAAGTACCCTCCCCCACCAAACAAGCTGCCAGTAAGTACCCTACCCCCCGCCAAACAAGCTGCCAGTAAGTACACTCCCCCCCGCCAAACAAGCTGCCAGTAAGTACCCTCCCCCGCCAAACATGCTGCCAGTAAGTACCCTCCCCCCGCCAAACAAGCTGCCAGTAAGTACCCTCCCCCGCCAAACAAGCTGCCAGTAAGTACCCTCCCCGCCAAACAAGCTGCCAGTAAGTACCCTCCCCCGCCAAACAAGCTGCCAGTAAGTACCCTCCCCCACCAAACAAGCTGCCAGTAAGTACCCTCCCCCGCCAAACAAGCTGCCAGTAAGTACCCTCCCCCCGCCAAACAAGCTGCCAGTAAGTACCCTCCCCCCGTCAAACAAGCTGCCAGTAAGTACCCTCCCCCGCCAAACAAGCTGCCAGTAAGTACCCTCCCCCGCCAAACAAGCAACCAGTAAGTACCCTCCCCCGCCAAACAAGCTGCCAGTAAGTACCCTCCCCCGCCAAACAAGCTGCCAGTAAGTACCCTCCCCGGCCAAACAAGCAACCAGTAAGTACCCTCCCCCGCCAAACAAGCTGCCAGTAAGTACCCTCCCCCGCCAAACAAGCTGCCAGTAAGTACCCTCCCCCCCGCCAAACAAGCTGCCAGTAAGTACCCTCCCCCGCCAAACAAGCTGCCAGTAAGTAGCCTCCCCCCTCCAAACAAGCTGCCAGTAAGTACCCTCCCCCCGCCAAACAAGCTGCCAGTAAGTACCCTCCCCCACCAAACAAGCTGCCAGTAAGTACCCTCCCCCGCCAAACAAGCTGCCAGTAAGTACCCCTCCCCCCGCCAAACAAGCTGCCAGTAAGTACCCTCCCCCCGCCAAACAAGCTGCCAGTAAGTACCCTCCCCCCGCCAAACAAGCTGCCAGTAAGTACCCTCCCCCGCCAAACAAGCTGCCAGTAAGTACCCTCCCCCCACCAAACAAGCTGCCAGTAAGTACCCTCCCCCCGCCAAACAAGCTGCCAGTAAGTACCCTCCCCCCGCCAAACAAGCTGCCAGTAAGTACCCTCCCCCGCCAAACAAGCTGCCAGTAAGTACCCCCCCCCGCCAAACAAGCTGCCAGTAAGTACCCTCCCCGCCAACCAAGCTGCCAGTAAGTACCCTCCCTCCCGACAAACAAGCTTCCAGTAAGTACCCTCCCCCGCCAAACAAGCTGCCAGTGAGTACCCTCCCCCCCCGACAAACAAGCAACCAGTAAGTACCCTCCCCCCGCCAAACAAGCTGCCAGTAAGTACCCTCCCCCGCCAAACAAGCTTCCAGTAAGTACCCTCCTCCCGCCAAACAAGCTGCCAGTAAGTACCCTCCCCCCGCCAAACAAGCTTCCAGTAAGTACCCTCCCCCCGCCAAACAAGCTGCCAGTAAGTACCCTCCCCCCGCCAAACAAGCTGCCAGTAAGTACCCTCCCCCCGCCAAACAAGCTGCCAGTAAGTACCCTCCCCCCGCCAAACAAGCTGCCAGTAAGTACCCTCCCCCCACCAAACAAACTGCCAGTAAGTACCCTCCCCCCGCCAAACAAGCTGCCAGTAAGTACCCTCCCCCGCCAAACAAGCTTCCAGTAAGTACCCTCCCCCGCCAAACAAGCTGCCAGTAAGTACCCTCCCCCGCCAAACAAGCAACCAGTAAGTACCCTCCCCCCACCAAACAAGCTGCCATTAAGTACCCTCCCCCGCCAAACAAGCTGCCAGTAAGTACCCTCCCCCCCCACCAAACAAGCTGCCAGTAAGTACCCTCCCCCGCCAAACAAGCAACCAGTAAGTACCCTCCCCCCCGCCAAACAAGCTGCCAGTAAGTACCCTCCCCGCCCGCCAAACAAGCTGCCAGTCAGTACCCTCACCCCGCCAAACAAGCTGCCAGTAAGTATCCTCCCCCCGCCAAACACGCTGCCAGTAAGTACCCTCCCCCGCCAAACAAGCTGCCAGTAAGTACCCTCCCCCGCCAAACAAGCAACCAGTAAGTACCCTCCCCCCACCAAACAAGCTGCCATTAAGTACCCTCCCCCGCCAAACAAGCTGCCAGTAAGTACCCTCCCCCCCCACCAAACAAGCTGCCAGTAAGTACCCTCCCCCGCCAAACAAGCAACCAGTAAGTACCCTCCCCCCCGCCAAACAAGCTGCCAGTAAGTACCCTCCCCGCCCGCCAAACAAGCTGCCAGTCAGTACCCTCACCCCGCCAAACAAGCTGCCAGTAAGTACCCTCCCCCCGCCAAACAAGCTGCCAGTAAGTACCCTCCCCCCGCCAAACAAGCTGCCAGTAAGTACCCTCCCCCCGCCAAACAATCTGTCAGTAAGTACCCTCCCCCCGCCAAACAAGCTGCCAGTAAGTACCCTCCCCCGCCAAACAAGCTGCCAGTAAGTACCCTCCCCCGCCAAACAAGCTGCCAGTAGGTACCCTCCCCCACCCCCCGTTCTACAAGTTGTCTGAACCCCCTCAGCACAAGCCGCTGGGGTGGGGGCCTGATTGCCCTATCCGAGGCCAGTGGGTGTCACTCTCCGTGTAACAGCCTCACAGATAGAGTAGGACTCGTCTCCCGCTCTCTCGTCTCTCGTCTCCATTCCTCCCTCTGTCTTTCCCAGCGGTGATGGAGAAACTCATCTGTGTGCAATGTGTCACAGCACCACCTCCACCCCCGAACAGAACCTCCACCCCCCCCAACAGAACCTCCACCCCCGAACAGAACTTCCACCCCCGAACAGAACCTCCACCCCCCAAACAGAACCTCCATCCATCGAAAAGAACCTCCATCCCCCCGAACAGAACCTCCACCCCCCAACAGAACCGCCACCCCCAACAGAATCTCCACCCCCCAACAGAACCTCCACCCCCCCAACAGAACCTCCACCCCCCCGAACAGAACGTTTCCCCCCCCCCCGAACAGAACATCCACCCCCCCCGAACAGAACTTCCACCTCCCGAACAGAACCTCCATCCCCCCGAACAGAACCTCCATCCCCCCGAATAGAACCTCTACCCCGACCAACAGAACCTCTACCTCGACCAACAGAACCTCTACCCTGCCCAACAGAACCTCTACCCCGCCACCCAGAACCTCTACCCCGCCCAACAGAACCTCTACCCCGCCCAACAGAACCTCTACCCCCCCCCAAACAGAACCTCCATCCCCCCAAACAGAACCTCCATCCCCCAAACAGAACCTCCATCCATCGAAAAGAACCTCCATCCCCCCGAACAGAACCTCCATCCCCCCGAACAGAACCTCCATCCCCCCGAACAGAACCTCCATCCCCCCGAACAGAACCTCCATCCCCCTGAACAGAACCTCCATCCCCGAACAGAACCTCCACCCCCGAAGAGAACATCCACTCCCCCGAACAGAACCTCCATCCCCCCAAACAGAGAACCTCCATCCCCCCAAACAGAACCTCCACCCCCCTGAACAGAACCTCCACCCCCCGAACAGAACCTCCATCCCCCCGACAAGAACCTCCATCCCCCCAAACAGAACCTCCACCCCCCGAACAGAATCTCCATCCCCCGAACAGAACCTCCACCCCCGAACAGAATCTAAATCCCCCCGAACAGAACCTCCATCCCCCCCGAACAGAACCTCCACCCCCCCCAACAGAACCTCCACCCCGCAACAGAAGCAGAAGACTCTGTATGTCTTATCCCAAATGCAGGCTAGAAACATAGAAATCTCTGCATACAAATGAAAGGAAAATAATAATAGATATAAAATAATATGTTCCGTTACCAGAACAATGAACATTTTGTTAACCAAACCGGGCGTTTGTTGCTGTAAATAGGAGCCACGTGGGGTGCATGCAGAGTTAGGTTACCTAGAGCAGAGGGGGCGCCTTCATCACGAAGAGGATCTGTAGGGGTCTCCACCTGGGCAGCTGAAAAAGTCGTGTCACATATAGAAATATATAATATACGTACATACTTCAATATTACCTGTGAACAGAAGACAAGCTCAGCAATCATGTACCAACTCCACAGAGACTGTAATCGGAGTCACATCCAACACACATCTTCCAATTCTCTTTCATCAAACCCAACCCTATCCGCAGGTCCCACACTACCAATATTATACTGTGCCTGTGTATTTCCCCTCTGTCACCATGTCACGGTTACACCCTATCCGCAGGTCCCACACTACCAATATTATACTGTGCCCTGTGTATTTCCCCCTCTGTCACCATGTCACGGTTACACCCTATCCGCAGGTCCCACACTACCAATATTATACTGTGTCCTGTGTATTTCCCCCTCTGTCACCATGTCACGGTTACACCCTATCCGCAGGTCCCACACTACCAATATTATACTGTGCCCTGTGTATTTCCCCCTCTGTCACCATGTCACGGTTACACCCTATCCGCAGGTCCCACACTACCAATATTATACTGTGCCCTGTGTATTTCCCCCTCTGTCACCATGTCACGGTTACTCCCTATCCGCAGGTCCCACACTACCAATATTATACTGTGCCTGTGTATTTCCCCCTCTGTCACCATGTCACGGTTACACCCTATCCGCAGGTCCCACACTACCAATATTATACTGTGCCTGTGTATTTCCCCCTCTGTCACCATGTCACGGTTACACCCTATCCGCAGGTCCCACACTACCAATATTATACTGTGCCCTGTGTATTTCCCCCTCTGTCACCATGTCACGGTTACACCCTATCCGCAGGTCCCACACTACCAATATTATACTGTGCCTGTGTATTTCCCCCTCTGTCACCATGTCACGGTTACACCCTATCCGCAGGTCCCACACTACCAATATTATACTGTGCCTGTGTATTTCCCCTCTGTCACCATGTCACGGTTACACCCTATCCGCAGGTCCCACACTACCAATATTATACTGTGCCTGTGTATTTCCCCCTCTGTCACCATGTCACGGTTACACCCTATCCGCAGGTCCCACACTACCAATATTATACTGTGCCTGTGTATTTCCCCCTCTGTCACCATGTCACGGTTACACCCTATCCGCAGGTCCCACACTACCAATATTATACTGTGCCTGTGTATTTCCCCTCTGTCACCATGTCACGGTTACACCCTATCCGCAGGTCCCACACTACCAATATTATACTGTGCCTGTGTATTTCCCCCTCTGTCACCATGTCACGGTTACACCCTATCCGCAGGTCCCACACTACCAATATTATACTGTGCCCTGTGTATTTCCCCCTCTGTCACCATGTCACGGTTACTCCCTATCCGCAGGTCCCACACTACCAATATTATACTGTGCCCTGTGTATTTCCCCCTCTGTCACCATGTCACGGTTACTCCCTATCCGCAGGTCCCACACTACCAATATTATACTGTGCCCTGTGTATTTCCCCCTCTGTCACCATGTCACGGTTACACCCTATCCGCAGGTCCCACACTACCAATATTATACTGTGTCCTGTGTATTTCCCCCTCTGTCACCATGTCACGGTTACTCCCTATCCGCAGGTCCCACACTACCAATATTATACTGTGCCTGTGTATTTCCCCCTCTGTCACCATGTCACGGTTACACCCTATCCGCAGGTCCCACACTACCAATATTATACTGTGCCCTGTGTATTTCCCCCTCTGTCACCATGTCACGGTTACACCCTATCCGCAGGTCCCACACTACCAATATTATACTGTGCCTGTGTATTTCCCCCTCTGTCACCATGTCACGGTTACTCCCTATCCGCAGGTCCCACACTACCAATATTATACTGTGCCCTGTGTATTTCCCCCTCTGTCACCATGTCACGGTTACACCCTATCCGCAGGTCCCACACTACCAATATTATACTGTGCCCTGTGTATTTCCCCCTCTGTCACCATGTCACGGTTACTCCCTATCCGCAGGTCCCACACTACCAATATTATACTGTGCCCTGTGTATTTCCCCCTCTGTCACCATGTCACGGTTACACCCTATCCGCAGGTCCCACACTACCAATATTATACTGTGCCTGTGTATTTCCCCCTCTGTCACCATGTCACGGTTACACCCTATCCGCAGGTCCCACACTACCAATATTATACTGTGCCCTGTGTATTTCCCCCTCTGTCACCATGTCACGGTTACTCCCTATCCGCAGGTCCCACACTACCAATATTATACTGTGCCCTGTGTATTTCCCCCTCTGTCACCATGTCACGGTTACACCCTATCCGCAGGTCCCACACTACCAATATTATACTGTGCCCTGTGTATTTCCCCCTCTGTCACCATGTCACGGTTACTCACTATCCGCAGGTCCCACACTACCAATATTATACTGTGCCCTGTGTATTTCCCCCTCTGTCACCATGTCACGGTTACACCCTATCCGCAGGTCCCACACTACCAATATTATACTGTGCCTGTGTATTTCCCCCTCTGTCACCATGTCACGGTTACACCCTATCCGCAGGTCCCACACTACCAATATTATACTGTGCCCTGTGTATTTCCCCCTCTGTCACCATGTCACGGTTACACCCTATCCGCAGGTCCCACACTACCAATATTATACTGTGCCTGTGTATTTCCCCCTCTGTCACCATGTCACGGTTACACCCTATCCGCAGGTCCCACACTACCAATATTATACTGTGCCCTGTGTATTTCCCCCTCTGTCACCATGTCACGGTTACACCCTATCCGCAGGTCCCACACTACCAATATTATACTGTGCCTGTGTATTTCCCCCTCTGTCACCATGTCACGGTTACACCCTATCCGCAGGTCCCACACTACCAATATTATACTGTGCCCTGTGTATTTCCCCCTCTGTCACCATGTCACGGTTACATCCTATCCGCAGGTCCCACACTACCAATATTATACTGTGCCCTGTGTATTTCCCCCTCTGTCACCATGTCACGGTTACACCCTATCCGCAGGTCCCACACTACCAATATTATACTGTGCCTGTGTATTTCCCCCTCTGTCACCATGTCACGGTTACACCCTATCCGCAGGTCCCACACTACCAATATTATACTGTGCCCTGTGTATCTCCCCCTCTGTCACCATGTCACGGTTACACCCTATCCGCAGGTCCCACACTACCAATATTATACTGTGCCTGTGTATTTCTCCCTCTGTCACCATGTCACGGTTACACCCTATCCGCAGGTCCCACACTACCAATATTATACTGTGCCCTGTGTATTTCCCCTCTGTCACCATGTCACGGTTACACCCTATCCGCAGGTCCCACACTACCAATATTATACTGTGCCTGTGTATTTCCCCCTCTGTCACCATGTCACGGTTACACCCTATCCGCAGGTCCCACACTACCAATATTATACTGTGCCCTGTGTATTTCCCCCTCTGTCACCATGTCACGGTTACTCCCTATCCGCAGGTCCCACACTACCAATATTATACTGTGCCCTGTGTATTTCCCCCTCTGTCACCATGTCACGGTTACACCCTATCCGCAGGTCCCACACTACCAATATTATACTGTGTCCTGTGTATTTCCCCCTCTGTCACCATGTCACGGTTACACCCTATCCGCAGGTCCCACACTACCAATATTATACTGTGCCTGTGTATTTCCCCCTCTGTCACCATGTCACGGTTACTCCCTATCCGCAGGTCCCACACTACCAATATTATACTGTGCCCTGTGTATTTCCCCTCTGTCACCATGTCACGGTTACACCCTATCCGCAGGTCCCACACTACCAATATTATACTGTGCCCTGTGTATTTCCCCCTCTGTCACCATGTCACGGTTACACCCTATCCGCAGGTCCCACACTACCAATATTATACCGTGTCCTGTGTATTTCCCCCTCTGTCACCATGTCACGGTTACTCCCTATCCGCAGGTACCACACTACCAATATTATACTGTGCCCTGTGTATTTCCCCCTCTGTCACCATGTCACGGTTACACCCTATCCGCAGGTCCCACACTACCAATATTATACTGTGCCTGTGTATTTCCCCCTCTGTCACCATGTCACGGTTACACCCTATCCGCAGGTCCCACACTACCAATATTATACTGTGCCTGTGTATTTCCCCCTCTGTCACCATGTCATGGTTACACCCTATCCGCAGGTCCCACACTACCAATATTATACTGTGCCCTGTGTATTTCCCCTCTGTCACCATGTCACGGTTACACCCTATCCGCAGGTCCCACACTACCAATATTATACTGTGTCCTGTGTATTTCCCCCTCTGTCACCATGTCACGGTTACACCCTATCCGCAGGTCCCACACTACCAATATTATACTGTGCCCTGTGTATTTCCCCCTCTGTCACCATGTCACGGTTACACCCTATCCGCAGGTCCCACACTACCAATATTATACTGTGCCCTGTGTATTTCCCCCTCTGTCACCATGTCACGGTTACACCCTATCCGCAGGTCCCACACTACCAATATTATACTGTGCCCTGTGTATTTCCCCCTCTGTCACCATGTCACGGTTACACCCTATCCGCAGGTCCCACACTACCAATATTATACTGTGCCTGTGTATTTCCCCCTCTGTCACCATGTCACGGTTACTCCCTATCCGCAGGTCCCACACTACCAATATTATACTGTGCCCTGTGTATTTCCCCCTCTGTCACCATGTCACGGTTACACCCTATCCGCAGGTCCCACACTACCAATATTATACTGTGCCCTGTGTATTTCCCCCTCTGTCACCATGTCACGGTTACTCCCTATCCGCAGGTCCCACACTACCAATATTATACTGTGCCCTGTGTATTTCCCCCTCTGTCACCATGTCACGGTTACACCCTATCCGCAGGTCCCACACTACCAATATTATACTGTGCCCTGTGTATTTCCCCTCTGTCACCATGTCACGGTTACACCCTATCCGCAGGTCCCACACTACCAATATTATACTGTGCCCTGTGTATTTCCCCCTCTGTCACCATGTCACGGTTACACCCTATCCGCAGGTCCCACACTACCAATATTATACTGTGCCCTGTGTATTTCCCCCTCTGTCACCATGTCACGGTTACACCCTATCCGCAGGTCCCACACTACCAATATTATACTGTGCCCTGTGTATTTCCCCTCTGTCACCATGTCACGGTTACACCCTATCCGCAGGTCCCACACTACCAATATTATACTGTGCCCTGTGTATTTCCTCCTCTGTCACCATGTCACGGTTACACCCTATCCGCAGGTCCCACACTACCAATATTATACTGTGCCCTGTGTATTTCTCCCTCTGTCACCATGTCACGGTTACACCCTATCCGCAGGTCCCACACTACCAATATTATACTGTGCCCTGTGTATTTCCCCCTCTGTCACCATGTCACGGTTACACCCTATCCGCAGGTCCCACACTACCAATATTATACTGTGCCCTGTGTATTTCCCCCTCTGTCACCATGTCACGGTTACTCCCTATCCGCAGGTCCCACACTACCAATATTATACTGTGCCTGTGTATTTCCCCCTCTGTCACCATGTCACGGTTACTCCCTATCCGCAGGTCCCACACTACCAATATTATACTGTGCCCTGTGTATTTCCCCTCTGTCACCATGTCACGGTTACACCCTATCCGCAGGTCCCACACTACCAATATTATACTGTGTCCTGTGTATTTCCCCCTCTGTCACCATGTCACGGTTACATCCTATCCGCAGGTCCCACACTACCAATATTATACTGTGCCCTGTGTATTTCCCCCTCTGTCACCATGTCACGGTTACACCCTATCCGCAGGTCCCACACTACCAATATTATACTGTGCCCTGTGTATTTCCCCCTCTGTCACCATGTCACGGTTACACCCTATCCGCAGGTCCCACACTACCAATATTATACTGTGCCCTGTGTATTTCCCCTCTGTCACCATGTCACGGTTACACCCTATCCGCAGGTCCCACACTACCAATATTATACTGTGCCTGTGTATTTCCCCCTCTGTCACCATGTCACGGTTACACCCTATCCGCAGGTCCCACACTACCAATATTATACTGTGCCCTGTGTATTTCCCCCTCTGTCACCATGTCACGGTTACACCCTATCCGCAGGTCCCACACTACCAATATTATACTGTGCCCTGTGTATTTCCCCCTCTGTCACCATGTCACGGTTACTCCCTATCCGCAGGTCCCACACTACCAATATTATACTGTGCCCTGTGTATTTCCCCTCTGTCACCATGTCACGGTTACTCCCTATCCGCAGGTCCCACACTACCAATATTATACTGTGCCCTGTGTATTTCCCCCTCTGTCACCATGTCACGGTTACTCCCTATCCGCAGGTCCCACACTACCAATATTATACTGTGCCCTGTGTATTTCCCCCTCTGTCACCATGTCACGGTTACACCCTATCCGCAGGTCCCACACTACCAATATTATACTGTGCCTGTGTATTTCCTCCTCTGTCACCATGTCACGGTTACACCCTATCCGCAGGTCCCACACTACCAATATTATACTGTGCCCTGTGTATTTCCCCCTCTGTCACCATGTCACGGTTACACCCTATCCGCAGGTCCCACACTACCAATATTATACTGTGCCCTGTGTATTTCCCCCTCTGTCACCATGTCACGGTTACTCACTATCCGCAGGTCCCACACTACCAATATTATACTGTGCCCTGTGTATTTCCCCCTCTGTCACCATGTCACGGTTACACCCTATCCGCAGGTCCCACACTACCAATATTATACTGTGCCCTGTGTATTTCCCCCTCTGTCACCATGTCACGGTTACACCCTATCCGCAGGTCCCACACTACCAATATTATACTGTGCCCTGTGTATTTCCCCTCTGTCACCATGTCACGGTTACACCCTATCCGCAGGTCCCACACTACCAATATTATACTGTGCCTGTGTATTTCCCCCTCTGTCACCATGTCACGGTTACACCCTATCCGCAGGTCCCACACTACCAATATTATACTGTGCCCTGTGTATTTCCCCCTCTGTCACCATGTCACGGTTACACCCTATCCGCAGGTCCCACACTACCAATATTATACTGTGTCCTGTGTATTTCCCCCTCTGTCACCATGTCACGGTTACTCCCTATCCGCAGGTCCCACACTACCAATATTATACTGTGCCCTGTGTATTTCCCCCTCTGTCACCATGTCACGGTTACACCCTATCCGCAGGTCCCACACTACCAATATTATACTGTGTCCTGTGTATTTCCCCCTCTGTCACCATGTCACGGTTACACCCTATCCGCAGGTCCCACACTACCAATATTATACTGTGCCCTGTGTATTTCCCCCTCTGTCACCATGTCACGGTTACACCCTATCCGCAGGTCCCACACTACCAATATTATACTGTGCCCTGTGTATTTCCCCCTCTGTCACCATGTCACGGTTACACCCTATCCGCAGGTCCCACACTACCAATATTATACTGTGCCTGTGTATTTCCCCCTCTGTCACCATGTCACGGTTACACCCTATCCGCAGGTCCCACACTACCAATATTATACTGTGCCCTGTGTATTTCCCCCTCTGTCACCATGTCACGGTTACATCCTATCCGCAGGTCCCACACTACCAATATTATACTGTGCCTGTGTATTTCCCCCTCTGTCACCATGTCACGGTTACACCCTATCCGCAGGTCCCACACTACCAATATTATACTGTGTCCTGTGTATTTCCCCTCTGTCACCATGTCACGGTTACACCCTATCCGCAGGTCCCACACTACCAATATTATACTGTGTCCTGTGTATTTCCCCTCTGTCACCATGTCACGGTTACACCCTATCCGCAGGTCCCACACTACCAATATTATACTGTGCCCTGTGTATTTCCCCCTCTGTCACCATGTCACGGTTACACCCTATCCGCAGGTCCCACACTACCAATATTATACTGTGCCTGTGTATTTCCCCCTCTGTCACCATGTCACGGTTACACCCTATCCGCAGGTCCCACACTACCAATATTATACTGTGTCCTGTGTATTTCCCCCTCTGTCACCATGTCACGGTTACACCCTATCCGCAGGTCCCACACTACCAATATTATACTGTGCCCTGTGTATTTCCCCCTCTGTCACCATGTCACGGTTACACCCTATCCGCAGGTCCCACACTACCAATATTATACTGTGTCCTGTGTATTTCCCCCTCTGTCACCATGTCACGGTTACTCCCTATCCGCAGGTCCCACACTACCAATATTATACTGTGCCCTGTGTATTTCCCCCTCTGTCACCATGTCACGGTTACACCCTATCCGCAGGTCCCACACTACCAATATTATACTGTGTCCTGTGTATTTCCCCCTCTGTCACCATGTCACGGTTACACCCTATCCGCAGGTCCCACACTACCAATATTATACTGTGCCCTGTGTATTTCCCCCTCTGTCACCATGTCACGGTTACACCCTATCCGCAGGTCCCACACTACCAATATTATACTGTGCCCTGTGTATTTCCCCCTCTGTCACCATGTCACGGTTACACCCTATCCGCAGGTCCCACACTACCAATATTATACTGTGCCTGTGTATTTCCCCCTCTGTCACCATGTCACGGTTACACCCTATCCGCAGGTCCCACACTACCAATATTATACTGTGCCTGTGTATTTCCCCCTCTGTCACCATGTCACGGTTACACCCTATCCGCAGGTCCCACACTACCAATATTATACTGTGCCTGTGTATTTCCCCCTCTGTCACCATGTCACGGTTACACCCTATCCGCAGGTCCCACACTACCAATATTATACTGTGCCCTGTGTATCTCCCCCTCTGTCACCATGTCACGGTTACTCCCTATCCGCAGGTCCCACACTACCAATATTATACTGTGCCCTGTGTATTTCCCCTCTGTCACCATGTCACGGTTACTCCCTATCCGCAGGTCCCACACTACCAATATTATACTGTGCCTGTGTATTTCCCCCTCTGTCACCATGTCACGGTTACTCCCTATCCGCAGGTCCCACACTACAATATTATACTGTGCCTGTGTATTTCCCCCTCTGTCACCATGTCACGGTTACACCCTATCCGCAGGTCCCACACTACCAATATTATACTGTGCCCTGTGTATTTCCCCCTCTGTCACCATGTCACGGTTACACCCTATCCGCAGGTCCCACACTACCAATATTATACTGTGCCTGTGTATTTCCCCCTCTGTCACCATGTCACGGTTACACCCTATCCGCAGGTCCCACACTACCAATATTATACTGTGCCCTGTGTATTTCCCCCTCTGTCACCATGTCACGGTTACACCCTATCCGCAGGTCCCACACTACCAATATTATACTGTGCCTGTGTATTTCCCCCTCTGTCACCATGTCACGGTTACTCCCTATCCGCAGGTCCCACACTACCAATATTATACTGTGCCCTGTGTATTTCCCCCTCTGTCACCATGTCACGGTTACACCCTATCCGCAGGTCCCACACTACCAATATTATACTGTGCCCTGTGTATTTCCCCTCTGTCACCATGTCACGGTTACACCCTATCCGCAGGTCCCACACTACCAATATTATACTGTGTCCTGTGTATTTCCCCCTCTGTCACCATGTCACGGTTACACCCTATCCGCAGGTCCCACACTACCAATATTATACTGTGCCTGTGTATTTCCCCTCTGTCACCATGTCACGGTTACACCCTATCCGCAGGTCCCACACTACCAATATTATACTGTGCCTGTGTATTTCCCCTCTGTCACCATGTCACGGTTACACCCTATCCGCAGGTCCCACACTACCAATATTATACTGTGCCTGTGTATTTCCCCTCTGTCACCATGTCACGGTTACACCCTATCCGCAGGTCCCACACTACCAATATTATACTGTGCCCTGTGTATTTCCCCTCTGTCACCATGTCACGGTTACACCCTATCCGCAGGTCCCACACTACCAATATTATACTGTGCCCTGTGTATTTCCCCCTCTGTCACCATGTCACGGTTACTCCCTATCCGCAGGTCCCACACTACCAATATTATACTGTGCCCTGTGTATTTCCCCCTCTGTCACCATGTCACGGTTACTCCCTATCCGCAGGTCCCACACTACCAATATTATACTGTGCCCTGTGTATTTCCCCCTCTGTCACCATGTCACGGTTACACCCTATCCGCAGGTCCCACACTACCAATATTATACTGTGCCCTGTGTATTTCCCCCTCTGTCACCATGTCACGGTTACACCCTATCCGCAGGTCCCACACTACCAATATTATACTGTGCCCTGTGTATTTCCCCCTCTGTCACCATGTCACGGTTACACCCTATCCGCAGGTCCCACACTACCAATATTATACTGTGCCTGTGTATTTCCCCCTCTGTCACCATGTCACGGTTACACCCTATCCGCAGGTCCCACACTACCAATATTATACTGTGTCCTGTGTATTTCCCCTCTGTCACCATGTCACGGTTACACCCTATCCGCAGGTCCCACACTACCAATATTATACTGTGCCCTGTGTATTTCCCCCTCTGTCACCATGTCACGGTTACTCCCTATCCGCAGGTCCACACTACCAATATTATACTGTGCCTGTGTATCTCCCCCTCTGTCACCATGTCACGGTTACACCCTATCCGCAGGTCCCACACTACCAATATTATACTGTGCCTGTGTATTTCCCCTCTGTCACCATGTCACGGTTACACCCTATCCGCAGGTCCCACACTACCAATATTATACTGTGCCTGTGTATTTCCCCCTCTGTCACCATGTCACGGTTACTCCCTATCCGCAGGTCCCACACTACCAATATTATACTGTGCCCTGTGTATTTCCCCCTCTGTCACCATGTCACGGTTACACCCTATCCGCAGGTCCCACACTACCAATATTATACTGTGCCCTGTGTATTTCCCCCTCTGTCACCATGTCACGGTTACACCCTATCCGCAGGTCCCACACTACCAATATTATACTGTGCCCTGTGTATTTCCCCCTCTGTCACCATGTCACGGTTACACCCTATCCGCAGGTCCCACACTACCAATATTATACTGTGCCCTGTGTATTTCCCCCTCTGTCACCATGTCACGGTTACACCCTATCCGCAGGTCCCACACTACCAATATTATACTGTGCCTGTGTATTTCCCCTCTGTCACCATGTCACGGTTACACCCTATCCGCAGGTCCCACACTACCAATATTATACTGTGCCCTGTGTATTTCCCCCTCTGTCACCATGTCACGGTTACACCCTATCCGCAGGTCCCACACTACCAATATTATACTGTGCCCTGTGTATTTCCCCCTCTGTCACCATGTCACGGTTACACCCTATCCGCAGGTCCCACACTACCAATATTATACTGTGCCCTGTGTATTTCCCCCTCTGTCACCATGTCACGGTTACACCCTATCCGCAGGTCCCACACTACCAATATTATACTGTGTCCTGTGTATTTCCCCCTCTGTCACCATGTCACGGTTACACCCTATCCGCAGGTCCCACACTACCAATATTATACTGTGTCCTGTGTATTTCCCCCTCTGTCACCATGTCACGGTTACACCCTATCCGCAGGTCCCACACTACCAATATTATACTGTGTCCTGTGTATTTCCCCCTCTGTCACCATGTCACGGTTACACCCTATCCGCAGGTCCCACACTACCAATATTATACTGTGCCCTGTGTATCTCCCCCTCTGTCACCATGTCACGGTTACACCCTATCCGCAGGTCCCACACTACCAATATTATACTGTGCCCTGTGTATTTCCTCCTCTGTCACCATGTCACGGTTACACCCTATCCGCAGGTACCACACTACCAATATTATACTGTGCCCTGTGTATTTCCCCTCTGTCACCATGTCACGGTTACACCCTATCCGCAGGTCCCACACTACCAATATTATACTGTGCCCTGTGTATTTCCCCCTCTGTCACCATGTCACGGTTACACCCTATCCGCAGGTCCCACACTACCAATATTATACTGTGCCCTGTGTATTTCCCCCTCTGTCACCATGTCACGGTTACTCCCTATCCGCAGGTCCCACACTACCAATATTATACTGTGCCTGTGTATTTCCCCCTCTGTCACCATGTCACGGTTACACCCTATCCGCAGGTCCCACACTACCAATATTATACTGTGCCCTGTGTATTTCCCCCTCTGTCACCATGTCACGGTTACACCCTATCCGCAGGTCCCACACTACCAATATTATACTGTGCCTGTGTATTTCCCCCTCTGTCACCATGTCACGGTTACACCCTATCCGCAGGTCCCACACTACCAATATTATACTGTGCCTGTGTATTTCCCCCTCTGTCACCATGTCACGGTTACATCCTATCCGCAGGTCCCACACTACCAATATTATACTGTGCCCTGTGTATTTCCCCCTCTGTCACCATGTCACGGTTACACCCTATCCGCAGGTCCCACACTACCAATATTATACTGTGCCCTGTGTATTTCCCCCTCTGTCACCATGTCACGGTTACACCCTATCCGCAGGTCCCACACTACCAATATTATACTGTGCCTGTGTATTTCCCCCTCTGTCACCATGTCACGGTTACTCCCTATCCGCAGGTCCCACACTACCAATATTATACTGTGCCCTGTGTATTTCCCCTCTGTCACCATGTCACGGTTACACCCTATCCGCAGGTCCCACACTACCAATATTATACTGTGCCTGTGTATTTCCCCTCTGTCACCATGTCACGGTTACACCCTATCCGCAGGTCCCACACTGCCAATATTATACTGTGCCCTGTGTATTTCCCCCTCTGTCACCATGTCACGGTTACACCCTATCCGCAGGTCCCACACTACCAATATTATACTGTGCCTGTGTATTTCCCCCTCTGTCACCATGTCACGGTTACTCCCTATCCGCAGGTCCCACACTACCAATATTATACTGTGCCCTGTGTATTTCCTCCTCTGTCACCATGTCACGGTTACACCCTATCCGCAGGTCCCACACTACCAATATTATACTGTGCCTGTGTATTTCCCCTCTGTCACCATGTCACGGTTACACCCTATCCGCAGGTCCCACACTACCAATATTATACTGTGCCCTGTGTATTTCCCCCTCTGTCACCATGTCACGGTTACTCCCTATCCGCAGGTCCCACACTACCAATATTATACTGTGCCCTGTGTATTTCCTCCTCTGTCACCATGTCACGGTTACACCCTATCCGCAGGTCCCACACTACCAATATTATACTGTGCCCTGTGTATTTCCCCCTCTGTCACCATGTCACGGTTACAC